>NC_085865.1:16309967-16327349 GCF_034702125.1 Engraulis encrasicolus | reverse complement strand
AGGGCAGGAAAAGGTAAAAGACCAAGAAAGACAAAAATAAAGCACTCACAAAGTTCGATACATCCAGCTTCTTCCGCCTGGCCAGGTCAGTGATGTTTTCACCGTTGTAGTTGATGATCTCCATACAGCCTTTGAAGTTCTTCCTGCCACCACTAACAGGCTTGCCAGAATATGGCATGCCTCCAAAACTCAGCTGTGGATGAGGAGGCAGACAAGAGGACAGACACTGCAGTGAATTAAGTGGACTGGATCATTTCTGACACTTTCACCCATTCTGGTCTTAGAAATATATGTAAAATAGATTATTTTTTCTTCATTATTTCATCCACAACATTATTTAAAACGCCCTCAGGTATGTAGCAATACGTGTTTATTCATGTGAAATTATCTTGATGTCTATGTAGCAAATTCGGCTAGAATGTCTATTTTTTTTTTTTAAATCTTGGAACACAAAATATATTCACAATTCATAATTATTGTAGCTACACAAAACATCTTTACTTTAGAGAGGATAATTTCAACAGACCTCCCTGGGCCTGTTTATAGTTTAACTTAAACTTAAAGGGACACTGTGTGAGATTTTTAGTTGTTTATTTCCAGAATTCGTGCTGCCCATTCACTAATGTTACCTTTTTCATGAATACTTATCACCACCATCAAATTGTAAGTATTCATGATGACTGGAAAAATCACACTTTTCATACATGAAAAGGGGGATCTTCTCCATGGTCCGCCATTTTGAATTTCCAAAAATAGCCATTTTAGCTGCAAAAATGACTCTACTTGGACCATACTAGGAAATATTTGTTTATTACTTAGTAAACTGTCATGTAAAGATCAAATTTGACAATAGGCAGCCCAGTTTCAATGAGCAACATAGTTGCAGTACTTTTTTTGACCATTTCCTGCAGAGTGTACCTTTAATATTTTCAAAACTCATTCAAGTCCATTCATAATTTGTGTAGCCACATACACCACCTTTATGGGGTAATGGGATAATCACAACAGAGGTCCCTGGGCCTGATTATAGCACCACTTGAACTTAACATTGTCAAAAGGCATCTAACTAAGTCAATTAGGCTGCTGTTTGAAAGTAGAGCCTGGTTCACTGGAGTCGTAGATAAGTGGCTTGGGAACACAGATAGATTTATTTCAACCCAATCAGATAAACAGATGGAGTTTAAACTGGACACCATTAATCTTTGGCCACATTAGATTGCACTATTCTCTGGGTATTTAGGCATGCACACACGCCGCACGCACGCACAAACACAAGGTTATTTACAAGTCACAAACATTTCTCTAGCAAATTTCCACTCTCCCACAGTTCTTTTCAAAACATGGAATGCAGCAGCTCTCTGCATAGACTGTCAAAATAAAGAATTTGTATTCATTTCAGCCTTTTGATTACTTTAAAGTCCCACAACAAATTACAGCAAAGGATTATACAGCGTTAAGAAGCAGATGTTATTTCCATGTCATCAACACATGTTGAAAGGAGACAGACTCCCAAGCGTTTAACACTGATTACAGAAATCCTGGCATGAGAACAGTTAAGTACATGTCAGAATAAAACTCAAACTTGTATGAATTTAGCATAACACATTTGAGCTTTCCTTGATTTTGTTCCAGAAGTTGAGGAACAAACATAACAATGTAACCTTGATCTAGAGAATGGGTAAACAAATACTATGCTTTATTTAGCAACCCTTTGTACAAACAATATAAAAGGGTTTATTGGCCATCGATGTGTGGAAAATGTTTTTGAGCCATGTTTTCTACTCCCAGTCTGGTTGCTGTTTTGGTGTGAAGGGATAAGTGGATAACTGGGCTGGTCAGTGGACTATTATGTCTTATAATACACACACACACACACACACACACACACACACACACACACACACACACACACACACACACACACACACACACACACACACACACACACACACACACACACACACACACACACACACACACACACACACACACACACACACACACACACACACACACACACACACTTCCTCCTCTCTTTTAGCACCTCGTAGTCCAGGTCGAGGTGGTCGAACTCCCCGTTGGTCCTGAAGTGTTGTGTGTGCTGGTCCAGTGTGAAGTTGACGTTGCGTCTGTAGCGCTCGATAACCACCGAGTGCCAGTGGTGGTCGTCAAGGAGACTGCCGCTGGTAACTGACGTGTGGCCGAGGATCGAGCCGTGCTGATTGCTGCCTGTGGGGCAAACAGCAGACACACAAACACATACAGTAAGCCAGGGATGTCAAACTCAGATACCTGGGCCAAATCTGGCCCGTGGAGTCATTTTATTTGGCCCGCGAGATCATTTTAAATGTGTAATACATTTGGCCCACAATGTGGGCCCCACATACACCATTAATGTATAGCCTAACAATTCTTCAACATGAAATTTGTGTAGACACATTTGAACAACTATACAGTATGATGGGAAAGAGTGTGTGTGAAATTTAACTATGAGTATGAAGTCCATTTTTTAAAATAAATTTTGAGTTCGGCCCGCAACTTCGTTCAAGATTTTCATTTTGGCCCTCAGTCAATTTGAGTTTGACACCCCTGTAGTAAGCAGAAACAGAAACAGAGTGTCATTCGCTGGTGACCGACGTTTGATCGAGGATCAAGCCATACACATTTTAACAATGATATTCACTTTTTTAATCTGTGGCACAAAAGCTTAATATCTGATGCCTGTGAATATTCTTCCCATGCTGAGTTTGTCTGCATTTCAGTGTACATTGGCAACTCTAGGTGAAGCTTTACTCACCCATAAAAGTTATAAATATTGAGATGTTTTCGTGCTACTTTCTCCCTCCCAACCCTCAACTAGGCTAACTCATTTGTGTCGTCTTACAAAGCAGAATCATTCAATTTACAGAAAACATTAACAAAACTGCACCAAAACTCCTCCATACAGCTTGTCTGTACACAGCAGACTGCAGCCTACCATGGCAGTAGCAGTAAGACCAAGTACAAGCCCCAGTACAGCAGTACAGACTACCACTCCACTAATCCATAGCAAGGGCACTGCGGCCACACTGCAGCCCAGTTCCAGAGTGCCTTAGTGGGCTAAGCTGCTGCTCCTCAGCCTGGCACATCATCCAGACCCTGACAGCACTGTCTGACACCTGCAGTGATAGGAGGGGGTTGTGTGTGTGTGTGTGTGTGTGTGTGTGTGTGTGTGTGTGTGTGTGTGTGTGTGTGTGTGTGTGTGTGTGTGTGTGTGTGTGTGTGTGTGTGTGTGTGTGTGTGTGTGTGTGTGTGTGTGTGTGTGTGTGTGTGTGTGTGTGTGTGTGTGTACAGCATACTACATACCCAGGTTTATCTGCAGCAGTAGTTTGGCCTGCCTCAGTTCCAGTGTGTGTGTGTGTGTGTGTGTGTGTGTGTGTGTGTGTGTGTGTGTGTGTGTGTGTGTGTGTGTGTGTGTGTGTGTGTGTGTGTGTGTGTGTGTGTGTGTGTGTGTGTGTGTGCAGTATACTACATACCCAGGTTTATCTGCAGCAGTAGTTTGGCCTGCTTCAGTTCCATTGTGTGTGTGTGTGTGTGTGTGTGTGTGTGTGTGTGTGTGTGTGTGTGTGTGTGTGTGTGTGTGTGTGTGTGTGTGTGTGTGTGTGTGTGTGTGTGTGTGTGTGTGTGTGTGTGTGTGTGTGTGTGTGTGTGTGTGTGTGTGTGTGTGTGTGTGTGTGTGTGTGTGTGTGCGTGTGTATATACACAGTATACTACATACCCAGGTTAATCTGCAGCAGTAGTTTGGCCTGCCTCAGTTCCAGTGTGATGTAGTCTCCCTGCTGCCCCTCTCCGTGCAGGATGACGCCCTCGCTCTCCGACGTCTTGAACTTGAGCGAGATGACGTCCTTCAGGATCTTCATCTTCTTCATCTTGAAGCGGTAGGAGATCACTCCCTGGCCGTCAAAGTTAATCACATCCGACCCTGATGAGAAGAAGAAGAGACAAGAGAGGAGTGAGGATGCAATAGTGCTGTCAACATTTTTGGGCCACCGTACACTTCTTCAGTCCAAAAAGGAGAAAATCTGCACGCTTGAGGTCTTGGGCAAAATAGCTTTATTGGTACTGGGACCCTCATCAGGCAGAGTGCATACAGACAGTGTGTGGGGTTAATATTTAATATAAGTGGCAATTGTAATCAGGGGTGAAGCACTCTGAGTCAGTGGAGTATCATAGGAAATGGAGTGACAAACATGAAACATACAAATGAACAAGACGAACAAGCCCATGCTGTATACACATCAGGCATTAGCCATCACAAAGAAAAGCCTTTTGCAAAAAAACCCAATTAATTCTTCATTCTTTCGTTGTTTTAAGAAATTAGGTTAAAACTGACTTTTCTCACAGCACAACCAATGAGAGGAAGAAAAGAGCAAGAAAATCAGACGAAATCGAGAGCGAGCGAGAGAGAGGAATACAGAAATATGCTGACAGGCCCATTAGAGAGGAAAAGAGGTAAGTAGACTCAGAGAAAAAAAAAACAGAGCCGCAGTTGTGACTTGGTGCAGAACTTGAGGAGGAATGTTGAGAACTGCGGTCTATGTGTGTGCGTGAGGCGGCAGCTCACAAGCGATTGGGCTGTCACGCCCATTTTAGGTAAATGATGAGTTGAGTGAACGGCTTGGAGATTGCCTGGCTCCCTGTGAAAGTGCAGAGCTGCTCTTATTCCCAGATAAAGTGTCTGGGTCTGGTCTGGAAGCTCTTGATAAACGGTAGTGTGATGTTTGGGGAAATTGCTGGCCATTCCCACCTGCTGACAAAGCCCTCTTCCCATACGGCTCAGAGGCAGGAGAGTGTTGACCCCTGTCTCCACACACTGATTGATACGTGTAAACTGCATGTTCGCTTAGAAGTTTTACAGCTTTTCCCTCCCATCAGACATCCTTCGGCAACTCGTCAGACTGTAATGATACACGCCAAGAGGGTTTTGCCTGCCTGCATCAGCCTGTAGTATTTACCTCTGGCTGTGGTGTCGTAGCAATTGGTCAAGTGATAGATATTAGGAAGTTCTGAAGACCATAACTCACATTGGTGGGATAATCTAAAAATGATAACAATGTCAATAGACTTGCAGACTTGGAAAAGAATCTCGACTCATCTGTTAGTTTTGAGAGATATTAGCTTTGATAGGGAGCGGCAAACTGTTTTGATTGTGAAAAAGAGGCACAGCACAAATTGGGGCATGTAAGTTATTGCCAATATTTTTATAATCATACTTTTTACATTACTAGTGATATATTGACAAGTAAACACCTCCAGTATTTCTTCATGTAGTGCAATACTAAGATTTGTTGAATTTTTTGTTTATATTGAGGCATGAGGTTTGACAAAGCAGATTTTCTGCAACACACACGCACACGCGCACGCACGCACGCACGCACGCACGCACGCACGCACGCACGCACGCACGCACGCACGCACA
The DNA here is from genome assembly GCF_034702125.1 of Engraulis encrasicolus. Lineage (NCBI taxonomy): Eukaryota > Metazoa > Chordata > Actinopteri > Clupeiformes > Engraulidae > Engraulis > Engraulis encrasicolus. The sequence continues at coordinate 16,321,891 of NC_085865.1, read as the reverse complement.
CACACACACACACACACACACCAAGAGAACAGTATGCTTCTGTGTGTAGGCACAGTAACTAGGACAAATGGTTCTCTCAGTCTTTCCTCAAGCAGCAATCTCATTTCCAAAGCAGACTGGCTGCCACATGTTGCCAGGTCTAAATAAAAGATACTTGTGTTCTTTGTTTAAACACTTTGATTCTTCTACCCAGGCACTGACACACCAAATCTCCAGCAGTGTCAAGCAAAGAGTAGACGACTTCCATTTACACGTAGGGCACAGTGCACAGGGAACTAAAGAGAAATAATATCGCCCACAGTCTACAAACCAGCCAGCCAGCCAGGAAGCCAGATAGGAACTATTTCTGACTGTGAGTGTGTCTGGTATCAATATGTTTATCCATTGCAGCATGTAAAAAATCATCCACAATACATATTTAAACACAAAAGATGGCCAAAAGATTTAAACACACACACACACACACACACACACACACACACACACACACACACACACACACACACACACACACACACACACACACACACACACACACACACACACACACACACACACACACACACACACACACACACACACGACACGCACACACACACACAGGTCTGCAGAGGAATCAAAAGTGTATTCATCCATTCCAGCTGATCAGCAAGGTTAGATGCTGCACCACATTTTGTTTCCATTCAGAACCATTCAGAGTTTACCAGACCCAGACACACGCTTGCTTATCTCTCTCAAGGATTAATATTTTTTTTATACCGACCCTGGCCAAGAAGAAGAGTCTGGATTTTCTTTCAAGCCTGCAACGTGTTTTTTTTAACCTCCGCCAAGGAGGCTGTGTTTTGTTGCATTGGTTTGTATTTGTCTGTTGGTTTGTCTGTCAGCAGGATAAGTCAATTTAATTAACCCTCCTGTTATCCTTGGGGTCTATTTGACCCCATTCAATGTTTAAAGTCTGAAAAATACATTAAGTACATAATTATTTTGCTTCATCTTTGATGACTTTTCCTAAATATATGGGGTCAATGTGAAAAAAGTTCAATTTCCACAAAAATGTTTTCCCTAAGTGCTGTACACATTTTGGTTACATCTGTGTTCCTTTGGGGTCAATTGGACCCCAAATTATTTTAAGTGTGTTAAACATAAATGGAACATCCATATTTTGCTAATACATGTTCCAATCTGTCTAGATTATGTCAAATACATGAACATAAGTTATTTAGAACAGAACATTTTGCTTTATTTAGGGCTCTAATAACTAACAATATGTATGATGTGGACGAGGGCCAAAACTAATTCAAGGCAACTTTTGGGCAGTTGTTGCACATTTTCGCCTAGTCATTGATTCGTTTTGTTTGTGTGTGGGCTGTGTGTGGGGGTGATAGGACTTACCGGTCCTTATCTGTCCCCAACAGAGCAACAGTAAATATCTAAGGCATAAACCGGTGCAAAGGTTTTTGCTTCAACTCATTTTGTGGACATTAAAGTGGCTGGGGTCAAAATGACCACAAGGATCACGGATGTAACCTAAATCTGAGGATAACAGGAGGGTTAATTATATTTTCATTGCAAGAAAAAACATTCTGAGGGCAAACATTTTTGAAATAGTGTATTTCTTTTTTACTTCTTTATTTTAGGATATATGGCATAAATAAGATTGGAAGAGAGAAGGAGACAAAGTAGGGCAGAGACACACAAAGAGTGAGAGATACAATTGGAGGGATTTGAGAGCAGCACTGATACTTTTTACATTTTCTAATCAAATAGTTGAAGACAGCAGTCCATCTTTGTCAGTGTCATGGATCAGGCGGCACATGGAGACAGGGGAGAGGAGGGGTCGAGGAGTGGAGGGGTGGAGATGTGGTGTTTGGGGAAAGCAGGACATCCCATGGCTCGCTGAATAGGGAGGCCGTGTTCCCTGACTAGAAAATTATTTCCGGCATCCCCGGGCTGTCATGAGTGCAAAGATGATTTTGAGGAAGGATGCATATCTGACACACACACGCTTTGAGGCATGATACAGATCTGAGCAGGTCCCATCCATATCTGTCATAGAACGCAAACATTTGTAAATATTCACAAGTCAGTTTTGTTTACTTTCTCGCTTCTTCAAGAGTCAGCACCATGTAGGAAGATGTGCGACAGGCATGACTGTAATATATCAGTTTCTTATGCGTCTGAAAAGAAATGCATTGCAATATAGGTTTGCTTTGATGTGGGGAGAAGCATGCTTGAGGGAATGACCTAATAGGCTTGGGAAAAAACGAAAAAAGGAAAAGATATCTATGATTCGGAAGTGATCCAGCGATCTCCAAACCAAGTCAATTCTTCCACTCTCACCAGAATTTGATAAAGGAATAATCTACATGAAGGCAAATTGCATTACTGGCCAGTGGCCAGACATGTACGTTATTGAAATAAACTAATTTACACCATTTTTAATTGAAATTTGTTATCAAAAATGTAAGATGAAATGTAAAATGTAAGATGAGTCCTGGGCATTTGACAAGGTTCCTTTCCCCTGCTGACGTCATTGGATGCCATGATTTTCTTCTGTTTAATTCAGAGAGCGTATGGTTTAATTTCACTTTAATTAATCTCCAGTTTGGAAATCGATATCCCAGCAGAGTAGATCTCAAAATAAAATAAATATGTTACCATGGCCCACTCTTAACCGTTAAAAACCATTTCACATTCATTTTCTAAATGATGTTTAATTTCACAAACACAACACAGCATTTAAACCTAATTTCATGTTGACTTCTGATATGTGGTATCCCTATAATTATCCAATGCCAACATGTTACAAAGGGTAATTACTGTATGTCTGAGCTGTTTAGTTGGTCCATGAAAAGTGCAGAAGAAGAGAAGTGAGATGAGTTTCATTGAGTGACTATTTCCCAAATATTTCATTTAGTAATGGTAAAGTACACTGTATTGTAAGCGTGCTTTGCTTTTGTTGAGCAATATTTCATTAAATCCAATTGACAGACAAAGAAGGTCAAAGACAGACAGAAAATCTGGTAGCGAATGGTGACTTACTGTATATTTACAGTACAGCCATAGGTGTTAGATATATCCCTAGACAAGAGGTCAGAAAGACACTCTGACAGTTGGACTTACAGTAGGCACAGCCGTAGATCTCGATGCGCAGGCCAATGCGTCCCTCTATGCTCCAATCCAGAGGCAGGAAGCGGAGGTAGCGGGCCACAAGGACGTGCTGAAGGTCGTGCCGCACCACACTCTCTGTGTTGGAGTTCCCTGTAAACGCCTGTGGAGACACAAACATGTGACTTTGTTACAGGAGGTTATTCACACATACTAATGACATGCCAACACCACTCTGTCTGTTTTGGAAATGTCTGTGAATGCCTGTGGAGAAACACATACAAACTGTGTGTTTGTGTGTGCGAGAGAGAGAGAGTGTGAGAGATATGCCTGGGCAAATATATGTAACAGTGAGCTATATATGGTTATTTTATGTCCAAGTATGTGTGTAACAGTGAGCTATATATGTTTATTTTATGTCTAAGTATGTGTGTAATGTCTCGTGAGCAATGTCTTTATTCATGTACGTATGTGTGTATACTACTTGACACCTTAATTTCCCCCTGGGATCAATAAACAATACTCCACTCTACTCTACTCTACCTTCTAAACCAGTATATGAGTTATGTGGCACATTTCACATTATATTCATACTTGCATAGCCCACATTGTATATCCATTTTATCATTCATGTGTGGGTAGATGACGTGACGTGTAAATTTTGCTGTCGCAGGCTCTTAAAATTAAGTAAATTCATGCTTTCAAAATTTTCAATGCTTTAAATGATTAAACTAATGTCGTTGTTGTGAAAAAGTAATGTGTAATAAATCCAGAGCTTAAATAAGTATACTTAATTTTGAGTGAAATGTCACATTTGTCCTATGGTGTGACTGAGGCAAGCCTGGTTCTCCATATTAAAACATTTTTAAATAAATAATCAAAGCTCAGTCATTTGTCTAAACAACCCTGGCATGTTTTTCAAGGTGTCTATTTCAGCAAGTGGCAATGCTTAATTTTTTTCCTGTTTTTCTGAGACCGTATGGACTTATGAAACTTTGTCGCAGAAAATAATGTCCTGTGGTGTGACATCGTATTTTTGGGTAATTCCGTGGATAATTGTCTATTGTTGAAGCTCCAGCTGTACATAAATTGTGAGTTTAGACCTTTAACAATGGTACGGGTGGATTTTACGTTTTTCTCTATGAGTTCTTCAATCAATCAATTACGTTTTGCTACCACAGGATGAATTAGTTTGTTTTGTTACTTTGGTGTGACAGCCATAAAATACGTTTTGACATAGTGTATATTTTTATATATTTTTCTTTTGTAGATGTATGCAAATGCATCTTATTAAAGGTGAAATTGTATTTCAGTTGGCAACGATACGGCTTTATATTAACTCAAAAGCTCAAAAGTCCTATGGTGTGATGGTAAAAGTCCTATGGTGTGATGGTAAAAGTCCTATGGTGTGACACTTTGGAGTATCACACCAAAGGACAAACAGGTCACACCAATGGAGATATTTGAGAAATAGCTTTTAAAACAACTGGTAGTACATATTTTTTTGTTTTGTTGTTTGACTAGATAAATATTGTGTATTCAAATTACTTATTCCTTTATTGGCCTTTGGAATTTATACTTTGATGCATTGTTGATGAATATTTGCTGTTGATTTTAGATACTGTCAAATGATATAAAATGTCATTAATAGTGCTTTGAAACCATAAAATATAACGGTAACAGTGAAGGAAAGATCAGTGAGAGAGTATATAGAGGAGTATAGATGAATAAAGTATGCTGTGGAGAGCTCTATATACAGCATAAATGTGCTGTCCAGCTTGAGATACCAAACAGGCACTGGCCACTACACACTACAGGTTCAATGGTGTGACAGTCATAGCATACCTACAAAAGTGTGATGGTCATGCCAAGGTCACTCTTCAGTATCTTATGAGCTCTGTAGGTTACATTCAATGACCGCATGGCTGTCAAGCGGTTACATTAGGACTGTTAAGGCTGATACGATTCGACGATTCAAAGACTTATAAGTGTAAAGTGTAGGTCCATATTTACTACAACATTATATTATGATCAAAAGACAAAATAATCATGTTGATATATTTGTTTCTGGCTCAGTTTTGCATTTCTGTCCTTTAGCGTGACATGAATGTCCTACGGTGTGACATGTTTTAAACGCTCAAATATTTGTTTGAGCTAAAAACAATATGTTTGATAAACACTGAATATTGCATTAGGGAAGAACAAATTATCGTCCCTGAAAAGTTAGTATATAAATTTGGACAATTTTGATCATTAAAAGAATATATCCCTGTTTTTCCTCGAAGGTTTCTAATAATCTCACATCTAATGGGAAAAAAAATACTTAAATGGTAATTTCTCATTAAATTAAGACTTTGAAAAAATTGCCAATAAATATGAAGAGTTTGTAACAATGTTCATAAAACTCCATCAAGCCATTTCTACATTACATTTTAATATATTTTATTTCTTAATGTCACACCAAAGGACATATTTTTCATTGCTTTATCACTGTAAATAAATAATCAATGAATAGACCAACATTGTGACCACTTGGATTTTTTGAAAGATTAATTGCTGCACTACGTAGACATATACTTTTTTCCCTCATAAACAATGTTTTGTGAAAAAAATGTTTTTTGCTGCCTATCCGTCATCTACCCGTATACATCTGCAAACATATGTGATGGGACCACATTACTGTATGCAGTCTGTAGATGGAACCCAGTAAGAGGGCCACCAAAGCACCTACTTGTGAATTATATGGTCTACACACAGTATGTATTTTGTCCTGGCATCTCAAACTTTGTTTGCAAGTGTTTGCAACCACTGTACCACTGCAGTGTGGTTGATTATGCTGAACGATGAAATCTGAATGGTAATTCATTCAATATTTATTAAATCGTATTAACTATATGCATTAATATTCAAACTCCTTGGCCACTCCTGGTTTTCTCTCCCTGAATACCCATACCATAATTGAACTGAACTGTGTTTACATCATTTACTTTGCTGCTGTAAAGGGTTTTGTTTGAGTCTATGACTGGGTTCTGTAATCAGCAATTAAAAACCTTTCCTTCGCCCAGTCAGGAGAAAGGAACTTTTCCAGAGACATGCAGCGAACCAATTACAATGCATGAGCTCAGTCGAATGGAGTGCACAGCATACACTTCAAATGTGTGTGTGTTTGGCTATACACCCCCAGCCCCCCAAGCCCAAGCCCAAGTTTCAAATTTCAACTTTAACTTCAAGAGGTCAAGCTTGAAGTCTAAAAATCAAACGAAGCACATCATATGAAACACCAACAGAATCTGAAGTGACAAGCTGATCTTTTCTTTTTTTGTTTTTCTTTTTCATCATCTGCCCCCAGAAGTCCTTGCTTGGATTTAGTCTGTCTCTGAAGTGAGCAGAGGATTCACACTCCACTCCGAAGCCAGTAAATAGGACAGGGCAGGGCAGGGGACATGGGGGGCATACAGTGGAAGAAGGCATTATAGTAATGATAGGATGATGGCAGCTCTCTTCTCTTCTCTTCTCTTCTCTTCTCTTCTCTTCTCTTCTCTTCTCTTCTCTTCTCTTCTCTTCTCTTCTCTTCTCTTCTCTTCTCTTCTCTTCTCTTCTCTTCTCCATTACACCTCCCTCCACCTTCACCTGCAGTTTCCTCTCCTCTCCCCCTCTCCTCTCCCCCTCTCCTCTTCTCCCACTCCCCCGGCCAGGCTCTTTAATGTCCAGTCGTCAGATGTTCTCAGAAGTCAATATTCATGGAGTTTAGAGATGACAATAGAGATAGACAGATGCCAAGGCTACTCCTCTCTTATTCTCTATCCCCCCTCCTACCTCACTCTTCTCTCTTCACAACCTGCCATGTGGCCAGTTTTCAAAGCTCTCTGAAGTCAATAGTTTCTCCCCTCTACTTTCCTCTCCTCTCTTCCACTTCCCTCTCATCTCTCCTCTCATTTCTTCACCTCGGCTCCACTTCCCTCTCACCTCCCCTTTCCTCTCATCTCCTCCACACCTCACCTGTCAGGCCTTGGGAAGTGGACACCCAATCGTCAGATGGGGTAAGGAAAAAAGACGGCCACCTGCTATTGCTTAGAGGTAGAAGAGAGGAATGTGGAGGTGTGAGGATAGGGGGAGGATGGGAACTGTTGGAGATTGGGGGGTCCAGAACATGCATGGTGAGAGAGATAAGCAATGGAGCACCAGCGCCATGTAGATTAAATAACGGAAAATGTGAGCAGTACCATATCTGGGTTTACACAAGTGATTTTCTCAAAAGAACACAATTGGCCGATGTGGGTTCCTGTGTGCGATGTGGACGTGACCTCAATGTTTGCTGAATGTCTTACTGCCCAGGACACTTTAGCCTCAATGGCTTGCAGCTTGGGACCCGTCCTTTCCAATTCCACTTCTTTGACATGCTGACCTTTTAATAGATGGTTGCCTTAAAGCAAGGTGCAAGGACAAATGTTCTACATTATGGTCTCAGCTGACTGGCTTTCTATAAAGCTTCACTTTTTTACTATACAGCCAAACGAGTTTGTAATTTCTCCCCTTCGTGTCATCTGATAAAATGGGAAAGGACCTCCCAGAAACGCTGCCGTTATCTTGAGTTGCTCATACAAATAACCAAACAGAGTCTTCATAGTCTGTCTTCAGGCAGGCCTTTCTTTTCTGTCTGTTTTTAATTACTTTGAAGAGAACTTAGACTTAGAGAGCTTGGCTTAGACTTCTACAAAGGGTGAGCATACCGTGTTGGCATCTTTAAAACTTTAAAAACATCTTTAAAGTTCACAGTCAAAGGTAGGATAGGAGGAAAGACAGTCTATAGTATATGTGTATATCCTTCATAAAGCTTGAAATGTGGTGAAAAGCTAATTAAGCAATGATGATTCTCACAAGAGATTGTGAGGGCTGACTGGATATCAACAGCTACACAGGGAGAAGTGTTTTTGAAAGTTCAAGCATAACGAGGATCTTTCCCCCTGAATGCTCAAATTAGTGGGACCACAACAACACAATGCCTAGGACAGGCAGTGCAGTCTTCCAGATTGAACAACACATCACCACTGCTTACAACAGTGTGGCTATTAATTCAAATTATTCAAGCAAACCATTTCTACATTGAGTTTTTTTTCTTCCCCAATCGCCTCTGTGTTTCTATCTGCTCTCTCTCTCTCTCTCTCTCTCATTCCAGCAACCCTATTTCATCAGAGAAAAACAAGAGTATGATCCCAGAGGAGTCAGTCCTGAGCGACTTTGCATGGCCACTGAATAACAGAAGAAAAGGAAACTCTTCTGTTCTAGTTCCTTTGTCATTCTATTGAGCATCAGTGTACTCTTTCTGGTTTCTCTTTGACATGCACACATGCAGGCACACACAAATGTGTTGCCCCTCTATACCTAGTGTAGATTATTGGTGGCATTTGCCAGAGGGGAGAATTGTAGTGAGCTGACAGTGAGCTGAATAACTGTGAAATACAGCCAAGTTGCCACTGTTGCTTTCTGTACTATCTCACTAGACAGTAGGCCTATCTTGTATCAAATATGTTGTGGCCATGTTGGCCACCCTGAGCTGCAGTAAACACTGGATTGATAATATGCAACTACCGTTCTATGCAGATTTTGTTTCATTGGCATTACTGTACACGTTACAAAAATGAAAATATCTCAAGTTACTTAGCATCACTCTGGTCCATCTCGATGGTGACTATACTGTGGGCAGCATATGGGGAAGGAAATGGTGTGTAGTAATACATATACCGCAGATGTAGAGTTTACATTGAAACAGATTTCTTTACAGTAGGTACACCTTTTACAAAGTGCTGGCTAGGTATGGATATATCAGTATAGGGGAGGTAATATACTTTATAACTTCCATCATCCCTCTCAACCAATGCTATGAAACAGCAAAATAGGAACAGCGCCTTAGGTACCCCCTGTGTGCTGTGTGCAGACGTGGCAGGATGATGCAATATTTTAGAATGCTAAGAGATGACACAGCAGGGTTACAATGATATCTCTGCGTTTCTGCCAAGTCATGTTCATGGGTTTAATACAATACAATACAACCTATATTTACGGTATAGCGCAATATCACAACTAAAGTTGTCTCAAAGCGCTTTCAAAACACACATACACACATACACTTTCCCACATTCACACACCAGCTCTGGAGGCTGCTAACAGAGGGGCAGAGAGAGGGGGGGGGGTCAAAGAGGGGAGTGTCAGCTGCCAAAGGGAGTAAAGAGCCAGGGCCTGGTCTGGATGGCTGTCTGAGGGAGACCATTATCCCTCTACTACACTTACAGGGGCAGCCAGAGACAGAGCCTTTTCTTTTACCCGCTTCAGGTCACCTATTAGGGCTTACAGAGATACTGTCTCCTCCACTCAAACAGACTTCTGCTAGACTGATGGTGGCACAGGCAGTGAGGCGGACTATGTAGTGTGTGTGTGTGTGTGTGCGTGTGCGTGTGCGTGTGCGTGTGCGTGTGTGTGTCAGATGGAAAGAATCCTGTTGAGAGAGAGAGAGAGAGAGAGATGGAAAACGTAGTATGCAAACTGCAAATGACTGGGTTTTTTTAGTGATACAAGTCCAAACCATAACTAAACTAAGTTGACTCATAGAGCTAAAGAGAGCCTGTAGCACATACACTGTACAGTATATCACGTAAGTACATCCCTCACAGTTTTCATAGGAAAACGTTTAAGAAATTTCACCTTGACACAATGATTAGTGACCTTTTAACATCATATTTAACCGCGTACATTTCTTGTTCACTCAGAAAAAAAAACAAAATACAGACATTAATGTTTGAACATGTACCCACAAAAGTGAGCACACCCCAGATTAAAATCCGGTGGATAAGGGGTCGTGTTGGCTCGAATCATCTCGAAATGAAAAGGGATTAAAAGGGAGGTCATCGGTGTGCGTTTCAACCTTTCTTTGCATTGAACTTTTACATTTTGAGTGTGCACCTGGCTTAAGTAGATTGGTGTGAGATTTGAATGTAATCCTATGGAGAATACCATGATCTGCTTCAGTAGTCACAGTGCATGTTGACATGCATATTTCTTTTAGGTGTAATGCTGACAGCATTAATGCATCCCAAAATCATGTCAGTCCCACTACCATGCTTGGCTATTGAGAGGATAAATCTTTTTTTGTAAAACTCACTTGATTACCACCACACATGCTTGACACCATCTAAACCAAAATTGTTCATCTTGGTCTCAAGATAGATGAACAGACCAAGGATATGGATCACTGGAACCATGTTGTGTGATCTGAAGAGACCAAAATAAACACATTTACTAAGACCTTCTAAGACCTCATCAGTGATTAAGAAGTAGAAAGTGTATTTTTTCATGATGTTATCAAACACAGTACAGGCATAAAGATTCTGTACAAATCCATTTCCATCAGCACAAAAAAAAAAAAAAATGCATACACAGTTTGTAATTATACATATAGGATTGTAGTATATGTACATTGACCGCCCCCTCAGATTGTGATTGTAATAAATTCAACCTTAGTCACGATGCCCCCGCTCTCAATGTCACACATGGGAATAGGAGAGGCAAGATGAGAAGGCTGTACTCCTCCCCATATCTCTTCTTGCTGCAATCAAAAAGGGATATACAGTATATGGAGGAAATTATGTTGAGAACTGGGACTGAGGACATTTTACTACGCCCCCACTGACATCTAACACACACACACGTGCACACACACACGTACGCATGCACACACACACACCCACCCACCATGACTTCAACACGTGTACACACATGCACCCACACACACACGCACACTTTCACTTCCTCACTCTTTCACCCTTTTCACATGCTGATAAGTATTCCACCCACAGACACTCTGTGAGACACAGGTCACGAGCCAGAGACACCTGTCACCAAGTCTTGCTCTCCTCCCTTTCATTATGCATTTCTTTTTATACTCTTGCACTAATTTTGTCTGAAATGAACTAAGAAACCAAAGTGATATTTAATTAGCTCCCCCTGATCCATCGTACGTACGTAGAGATGGACATTGTGACATGTCACACAATGGAAGTACAGCTGAGTACCTAGCCCATAGGGGTCTCTTTTTCACATTTTCCTTTTATTTATTTCTCCACAAGAAAATTTAAATTTGGAAGCATCAAAGCACATTCCACACACATCTCCTCTAGAAGCACATGGGAATGTCACACGTGAGTTTCAGCTCATGCAATGAGAAAAAGAAAAGAAAAGAAATGCAGCAATATTTCCTTTTCACATGGCAGCAGTTCGTAAAGAGAAGCAGAGCAGTGCAGGGAGCTGCCTCATAATAGCTCATTGTCCATAATGCCTGCACACAGAGTATAGAGTGCACACTGCATAGAAACTCTGCACAACACCTATTTCTAGAAGTCCACTATCTTCCTATAGCCACCTCATACAGTAATGTGAGATTAAAGCTCCTGCGTTCCACTATCTATGACGTCAAAGAGGAGGAAGGGAGTATTTGTTTTGCAGACAGACAGACCCTGGAGCCTTAGGATTGTGTGCTGGGGTATCTCAATATCTGCATTAATTCACCTGAGACTACACTACATCCGTTAATTGCATGTTGTGTATGCATGTAACTGCCTAGGAGATTATTAGCAGTGCATGGTGTGAACCAGTGGATTAGGGCGTGATCAAACAGGACGCGGATTTTACAGTAGGAAGCGGATGTGTTCTATTGTTTGTCAATGAAAATGAGCGGATTCTGCGTCTAATATCAGTGCAAGGCGGGTTACGGATTCTCCGCCTCTCCGCGCCGGGCGGATCGAGTTGAAAAAAGTTCAACTCAA
>NC_085865.1:16254967-16304967 GCF_034702125.1 Engraulis encrasicolus | reverse complement strand
CATTGTTGGTGACCACATCGCAAATCGCTGTTCCATTTCGCGGCTGGTTTAACTGTCTCGCGCAGATTGATTGGTGACCACCTCCCAAATCGCTGTCCATTTCCAGTTTAACCTGGCGCTGTCAAACGGGCAATGAAGGCAAGCAGAGCGCGAATAAAGTATGTGAATCGCGTTGGAATGCTGCAAGTTGGAAACTTAAACTTTCTCTCTATCTCGCTTTACCTCTCTCTCTCCGCACGGTATTGATTGGCAGCTGATACAACTCAGTGCTGTCGGCGACGTCGCATTTTTATAAATAATAAGTTAACAAGACCATCAGGCAACCATCCTTCACAAGCTCAATAACTCTTGAGCCAATCTGTTAATTCCGTCCTGGTTTCATTGTGAATGACGATCCGGAGGTCTATTCATCAGATAGGCCTATCAAAATATGCTGGCTGACAGCACCAGACATAGAGAGAGAGAGACAACAAAAACTGGACTCGACCCTCTGTTTTTATGTTAGTTTTGACTCTGGTTGGATGTATTGGCCATCTGTCAGTGCCAGGTTCAACTGAACTGCCCTATTGCTCTTTGATGTAAAAGTGCCCTTCAGCAGAGGTGCCTTTTAGTATTTAAAAATGTGCTAGGAGGCCTAACAGCAATTGCTGACATAGGGTAATTAATTAATAATTCAATAATTTAATAATAGGCCTACTAATACTACTACTACTACTTATAATTTGCATAAATATACTACAAACAATAAGGCCAACACCATCATGATGTAACCCCCCCCCCCCCCCCCCAAAAAAAAAAAAAGGCCCTGAAAAGTAAGGGGGGGGGTTGCGCTCCATGCGGCTCTCCTCCTGATTTTTTTCTCCTAATGTGGCTCTTGAGGAAAAAATAGTGAGTATCACTGTGTTAGAGTGAGATGTATCCGTATGTATCCTGATAGTATAGGGGTTAGTTAGTATATATTAACGTGATATGTACCTATACTTACCCATCCTGGTGGTAGGGTTAATTAGTATTTATATTAGAGTGAGACGTACCCATATGTTGCCGTCCTGGTGGTAGGGTTTCCAGTTGCGTCCCGTGTCGCTGTAGAGGAGCCGGTATCGGGTGGTCCAGTCGGAGCTGCTGTACCTGCCCTGCGTGGCCACCGCGCTCACCTGTCTCCTACTGCCCAGGTCCACCTGCAGCCACTGGTAGTGGTCGCTGTCCAGCGGAGACCAGCCACCAGCACCTGCAGAAACAGTAAATGACTATTGATTAATGCATTATTAGGACCGGTGCAATGTGTAGCCAACCACAACTGCTGAAGAACCATTGAAGCGATTTGTAGGTCAACAAATCTCAATCTTTCAAGTCGTTGCTCTGATGCCATTGGAATTTCCATTTGATAATCTGCAAAATTGCTTTGACAAAGCATAGCAGCAGAGGGAAGCATTGTGAGTTCAGAAAATAAAGGGCGGCCCACATCATATTTCCAGCCAATTGAATAAACCAGCTGAACCGTAGGTAGATGTTTCGGTTTAGCACTTTGCTCAGGTGCTTTTATTTGTTAAAAGTGCTTTACAAATACATTTTGACTTGACTTGACTTGAGATAAATCAGATAGCGTATCAGATAGCGCAGACCTAGACTGGAGCAAAAAACAAAACTAACTGCGTCGACTTGCCTTGCCTGCGGGGAAAAAAAAGCATCACCCGCCCTTAAGTGTGTGCGTGCTTGCATGCAGGGAGGCAGGGGGAATTGTAATTATTTCAATGTATCGTAAACCTAAGTCGGTCTGCTGGATATTTGTCACACACCACTTTAAAGAAAAAGCCTGATTAAAAATGAGATTTAACAACTGCTGCCAGGGGCGTAGCACCAAATTTGGGGCCCTAGGAACAACTTCTATCATGGGCCCCCCTACTCACACACATATCCCACCCCCCCCCGCGCGCGCGCGCCCACCTCCAGATATTGTCATCCTTCTTGCCTTCCTCAGAATACCCCTCTAAGCTTTCCTCTCCTTCACTTGAATCATCCTCATCTTCAATCATATGATAACACAGAACAGACATAATAAAATTATAAAAGTATAAAATGTCCTTATTTTTCACATTACCAGTTCTAAGGCTATCATAGGCCTATTAGGGATGACTTTTAATCACTTCATCATCACTATGGTGTGAGGGGGAGGAGAGACACTTGTAAATCTCTCTTCACAATGCATTTAGCCTAATATTTTGTGCACTATGGACACATGAGACATTGATATGTTGAACTGAACTTTCTTCAATGTGCATCCCTGAACAGACACACACGTGCTCGCGCACACATCCGTTCACTTGCACTGGCCCGCTGCACGCACGTCACGTTTGCCCGTATCTTGTTAGTTGGGGTTTGGGAGAGCAAGGAATAGAGAATCAGCTGCGATTTACTGATGAAATGTCGCTTAAAACCTGCTGTAAAGCAGAGTAAATAGGCTAGAACAAAAGTATCGCTGTTTGGATTTGATGTCGTTATTCTCAACCTTTTAAAGTCAGGGCACCCCGCCCGACATGTATTATTTCTTTGAAATCATTATTTATTGGGCTACTGCATATTGTTTCAGATTTAAATTGGCCAGTAACTATTTCACAGTAGCCTACCTTAAATAGGGTAATTGTCATGAACACTCAATGCAGATAGGCTACCTCAGCACGGAGGTAGGTAGGTTAGGCTACTCTGCCTATCTTTTATCGTGCGCTTTGCGCAGATTAGAATGGTGTCAGCAGTAGGGCTGGGTATCGCAGTCATGTTCCTCTATCGATTCGATTTCGATTCTTAAGGGTTTGAATCGATTAATCACGATTCGATTCGATTCGATTAATTCCGAATCGATTCAATCCGTTCCCTTCTTGGTCCCAGGATTTCCCCCAAAAGATGCTGTTGCCTATTTCTATATAAAAATGTCAAAGGGCTGTGGCTTGACAGTGTTAACAGATTGCTAATTTGTAATAAGTAGGCCTAGGCCTAATTTACTAATACGTACTGGGTATTTTCTATAAACCTAAATTAAACAAAAGGAACAAAAATAAAAAGAACCAAAAATCGATTTTGTGCCCTGTGAATCGATTATGTGAATTTTAGATTATATTGATCGATTATCGATTGAATCGATTATTTTACCCAGCCCTAGTCAGCAGCATTCAAAACGCAGACTGGTGGCCCGTCAAAATCTCGTCATTAATTTACCACGCTTCAGCTATAACGGACGTTGTCAGAAGTAACCAGAGTTCCTATTGAGAGTGTTGAGACCGCAAAATAAAAGCAGAATGACGGTTCAAGACTGACAGCTGTTCGCACCGCCACCTTGACATTGGCAACTGATGAACATGACGTGTTACGAGGACAGAATCAATCTGCAAATTTGATGCACCCTGTCGAGAAACTGTTTTTCCTCAAGACTAGGATATTAGGTTAGCTAAAATAGGTTCACCTTCTCTCAAGTTCACACCATTTGCATCTGCTGTGACAGGGGGCATCTTCACGTTCGTGACATTTTCTGGATTCATTTTACAAATTGCTTTGCCAACATTTGGATTCGAACCAACATCGACCCTATTTGGTCTTGTGACACTTTTTGTTATGAATATATCAAAGACAAATGGGTTCTATAGGCCTAGGCCTATCACAATTATAGTACAAAAAAAATGAGATTATTTTTTATTTGACTTTGGCTATCACAGTAGGCCACACGGAATAGGAATGGGATAACCAGTTAGCCTATTGTGTAGGCTGTAATTTTGACATTTGGGCTCACCTTTCTTGCAAGAAATCAGCCGCAGTTGCTTCATCTGGTTTCCTCTGTTTCTCTTACCTTTCTATTCTTTTTGTGAAAGCCTGGTATTTTAGACATCTTTCATCCGGCTGCTGTGTTTAATGCCTAATAATGAAGTGAGTGAGTGTTGATTACGCATATTGTGCAATCAAAAGTCCGCGAGAGGGCGGACTAAATCCAATGCGTACTGATAATGGGGGTGTCGGATATATTATAGCCTATTTGCAGGCTAGGATATCCAATTCAATATATGTATTTCTAGAGAACATTGGAATTACATAAATTACCAACATGTCTTGACATTATTCTAAAAATTATGTTTAAAAAAACAAAACAAGAAGAACATTTTCCATAGGGGGCCCCCCGGTGGGCTCCCCAGGTGGGCTGGGCCCTAAGAATGAGTCAGGGTTTTCCCCCCCTGTTCCACGCCACTGACTTCTGCCAAGAAAGGACTTTGTCAAAACCTCACACATGTCCTAATACATTTCCCGGGTGAGACTTAAAAAAAGAGAATTAGGTGCTGTTTCCACGTAGCAGGATATTTTTTTAGCTGGGTATTTTTTTCTCCTGCTAGGTGTAAACGCAACATGTGGATAAAAAAAATCCTCCATTGTAACAAATGCGTTTCAGACCCCTAAACAGGATATTTTTTTCTCCTGCACCTGGATTTTTAAATATCTGCTACGTGGAAACGGAGGGCCAAAACCAATGCAAAACCAATACAAGCAGGAGAAAAAAATATCCACATATAAAAATATCCAGCTATGTGGAAACAGCACCTTAGTTGGAGTGATAATTGGAGACACCAAAAATAATTTTATTGGATGCAATTTCCTACTTTCCTACACTTAAAGAGGCGAATATCAGTGGTTCAAAAAGTTCAAACATCCAGCACGTAAAACTTCTTCTATTTGCTCCAACCATTTCTCTCATCCACCTGATTCCTAGGAGAAGTTAATTAGTGAAATCACCTGCCTTGAAATTACAGACAGATGGAAAAACATGACAGGCCATTAAGCTTACTTTCATGGCAGTACATTAAGATTTTACTTTTGTTCACCTCTGATGTTCATTCATAGGGGGCTATATCCCCTCCACTGCTTTTTAACATGAAGATCTGGGGTCCGTTTCTCGATTATTGTCGTTGCTAACCGTCTTAAGACCGTCTTACCATTCCCTTGGATTTAGTGGTGAGCGTCGCTGTCGAGAGAGAGTTGAGTCGCTCTTACGAAGGACGTTGCTACCGTCGTTAGCAAAGACGCTTTCGAGATACGGACCCCAGAGCCGTTCTCTCCCTTACCAAAGCAGGACATGAGGAAGCAAAGTAGGTATTTGTCCTGCTGAATATAATATGACATATGAATCGCACCGTCATCAGCAGAGGGCTGTAATGTGAAACCTGATGTGATTATCTGTGTTGCCCACAGCAGGGGTCTCATCTGGACTGTGTAGTTCCTGTGCGGCTGGATGGAATCACATTAAGAGCATCGGCATGCTGCTGGAAAGAGCAGCAGGATGGCAAAAGGAAGGATACAAGTGCTTTAGACTACACTGTGTAAGGAGAGAAAGAAAGAACGAATGAACACAGACTACTGCTTTCAGCTGGTGAAGCAGTGAAATAGGGGGGGAAATGAATTGGGGTGGAATGGATTGTCAGTTGTGGGTAGAGAGGGGAAAAGAAAATGAACTGCAAGGATCAGTACACACAACGCACACAGCAGACACACACACAGACTTATTAGCACCCCAAACTCATGCTTTGACATATTAGTATTCTGACTGTCACACCCACCCGCATACACCCCCGCACACACACACACCTGCACACATGCACACGCACACACACACACACCCTTACAGGATGAAGACCCCCGCCCACAATGGAGACTCACAATCACGGTCACCTCTCTCTGTGCCACTCTCTCACAGCCACCTTCACTCTCCTCAATTGTCCCCTGCTCTCCTTCTCATTAACTTCCCACTGGCTTGGAATGCACATCTCTCTCTCTCTCTCTCTCTCTCTCTCTCTCTCTCTCTCTCTCTCTCTCTCTCTCTCTCTCTCTCTTCTATTCACTTTCACTCCTTCATCCTGTGTTTATTATTACCCTCTCTCTTTTCGTGATTTTCTTTTCTTTTCGTGATATCTTTTCTTCACTTTTTTTCTCTTTCACACCCACATCCTCTTAACCGGTTTTGTTTATCATCTCAACTCAATTCCCACGCTGGCTTCTCTAAACTCAACTGAATGTGCGTGGAAATGCAAAACACACACACACACACACACACACACACACACACACACACACACACAGACACAGACACACACACACACACACACACACACAAACACACACACACACACACACACACACACACACACACACACACACACAAAGCCAGAAGCGCTTCTTGCCTCCCTAAGGACAGTCTGCAACCTCACCCAAAGGAAGGGGAAGAACTCCCACTACCACATCCCAACTGTGTGGCACAAGCAGTTTTCCAGTTAAGAGGGATTTGACCTTTCCTTTCTCTAAGTGCACTTGACTGGGCTAGAGCACACACAAATGAATTGTCACTTAATGGAATGGCCTGCCAGCCGAAATTGAGATAAATGACACTGTTTGGCTACACACACATGCAAACACAGAAAATCCTAAGCAACACACGTGCATGCACATACACACGCACGCACTCTCTCTCTCACACACACACACACACGCACACACGCACGCACGCACGCACGCACACGCACGCACACGCGCACACACTGTTTGGCTGCTCTGTTTACCCTCTCTGCAGTATGCAGTAGGCTTTCTACCGCAGTTGTAGTTTGGAGCTTTCCAATTGAATTCCATCAACTGGATCAAAACTGCAATCTAACATTGAACAGTGTTGATACAGGAATGGGGAGGCTGGAACCTTTGCTGTATGTTTTTTTGATTAGTGAAAAACAAAACCACTGGTTTCTTTATCTAAACAAAGTGAGTAAGTTGGTTCTTGTTGGTTCAATCACCAGTTTGTTATGAGGTAAGCCTTATGTCATTGATGACACTGATCGAGAGAGATCTATAGGAAGTAATAGGCTATATCTTGTCTGAAAGAGAACATTTGATTTCACCTAATAAGACTGAAGAGAAGTGCTAACGGGAATGAGTCGATTCAATTGGCTGCAGCAAAAAAAAAAGTGGTCAGAATCACACACACATGCACGCGCGCGCACACACACACACACACACACACACACACACACACACACACACACACACACACACACACACACACACACACACACACACACACACACAAACACACACACACACACACACACACACACACTCTCTCTCTCTCTCTCTCTCTCTCTCTCTCTCTCTCACACACACACACACACATTTTTTTCTCCATTTATTGCTCCAGCATGCTAATCAGCTGGCCATATCTAAATTGTGCCATTTCCTCGCTGCGTTTTAATAAAGTCAGTAGACCTGGGTGGTGGGCACCTGTGAACCTTCATTATTATCCTGCCAGGACAGATAGACTGGCAGCTGTGGCACCTGCATAGTGGCACACACACACACACACACACACACACACACACACACACACACACACACACACACACACACACACACACACACACACACACACACACACACACACACACACACACACACAGAGACACACACACACTGGGCACTGCTGGGTGCAGGCAGATAAAGCATCATTAGTATGCCTGGTCCATGTGCCTCAGGCTCCGTAATGAGAAGTCTCCTGCCCTGATAAGATGGAGCCACCTGGCTGTTAGGAGAGCATAGCATGTCATGACATGAGGAGGTGGTGGTGGTGGGGAGACATTCTTATCATGGAGGCGATATAGGGGGCTCTCATTCATATTCATCTTTTGATTGTGAAGGTGAATTGATTGTATTTGGATTTATTTCTGATATCCAAGAGAAACATAACAATTCACCACCTCTAAGGGCGCGATCACACAGACCGCGGATTTCTGCCTACAATCTGCGATGCTCGTCCAGCTGATTAATCAGAAGTGACCACACCAAGCACGGAGCCACTACCCATTCGAATGCGGTGACTAGGCAACGTAACGACTCATCTGTCACTCGCAATGTAGCCTAATCGATGTTGTTGTGTCATTAAATGTTGTGAAAACAAACACAAAATGCTTTGTCCATTCATCTATGTAAAATTAATAGAAGACTTTGATGAGCAATGACAATGAATAGAGCTCTTTTCTTGCTCTCCTAATGTTGGATAGTGAATCTGATATAAATGTTGATAACGATCTCCTATCGAACATCTGGAAAACCACCGCGGGTTTTCCACCTTGAGTTAAACTTTTTTCAACTCAATCTACCCGGCGCGGAGAGGTGGAGAATACGCAACCTGCTTTGCGCTGATATTAGACATATACAATTCGGTCACGGGCCCCGGTGCGAGTATCCGGCACGGGCCCTCGGAGGTTGTGCTAATTTTAGGATATTTCATCTAGCCTAATACATTACGGGTGAAAGGGTGGGGTATATTCTATGCAATGGCAATAGCATCGTGAATGCTGCAACGATGTGCACATTTACATCATAGAGTATTTAAGTTATCTGTCCCAAAAAAAACAGGACAAACGCAAAGAAAGGCTTGCGGAATATGTGTCTAGAGACCGGTTGAGACAGGGACAGGGGGCTGGAGACAGTAGCACTGTGTGCGTGTGTGCTTGCGAGCACACCGTGCCTGCCCAGCTGACAGCAGGCTACACAGACGAGGGAGACAACCCTGCTGATCTTAAGCACCCCAGTTTAAACTTCATAGATTAAAAAAGTAACACTAAGGACTTAAAAGATAGATAGCACAATCAACAGGATATGCCTTCATAATAATTTCAATCTTCCACTACTCCACATACACAAAGTGCCACTGCAAAGTAGTTTTGCGTCCTTTGGCATCATCAAATAGCGGCACAATATGCAATGCTGGTTATGGAAGACGGTCCCGGCAACCATAAACATGGGAAAAGATGGAGACGGTGCACTTTGTTTGGAAACACAACATCCAAGACAACCATGACAACACATTGGTGACAGCTCACCAGTAAAACATACACAGATAGAGCTCTACACACGCACACAGAATCGTCCACTTATTTAGATTTCTTTCTCCCCTCCCCTAGCTGACGACTCGAGAGACCACTTCGTAACATAGCCAAGCTAACAGAAGTTATATTATGCTAACAGGAGAAACGCTAGATGATAAAATCAACATGGAGTGGAGATGCTGTTAGCAAGTCAGCACAACTTGTTGTCAATTGGAGAACACACAACTAAGTTTTAACGCTGGGAATAACTACAGCAATACCGCTGTCACAGATTACAAAATAGAATGGACACCGTTAAAAATGTGCCTCGTCTCTTTCGTTTAGCCAGACCCTGCCGAACCCAGACTACTGGACTAGAAATGTGACAACAATTGGAAAATACCTGAAGGAGATGAGTGATATGAAATCAATATAATGCCACGGCGGATATTATTATAGGGAAACCTGTCCTTATCTTCTTTGTAGAGTCTTTGAAATCTTCTTAGATAATATCGAAGGACTTCTAATATCCATAGGATGTTCTTGCTAGCCAGTAGCCATCTCTATTCTTGGTGAATGAAGTGACTAAACTCATTTTATATTCCGCCTTCAAGAAAGCCAACAACGCATACTACTACAACATAGATAAGATGAGAACAAAAGGCCACGTTTTGACTGACCAGCATGCATTGGCAAGGGAATCAATTATGTGGTAATTCCAAACAGAACATTACCACTGGCGACTCACGCTCCCTGTTTACATACAGCCAATGATTGTGTATGAAAATACATATCCCACAATTCCTGGCCGCAATGTAAAAAATAAAATACACAAATATAGCATTCATGTGTTACCTTTATTGCTATTTGAAACGAATTTATGAACGATTTGTCCGAATAATTTGACTGCCCATGTAATGACCTATAGCAATATAGTAGGCCTAACTAAAAGTGCCAATTTGCAATTGATTTAATGCTCTAAATTCCCACCGTCTTGTGGGAGTCTGTCACGGTCTATAAATAGTGTCTGGACAAGTTGAGAAAGCGCATTGGTTTCTTTGCGTATCCGATCTTCAACCTGCTATCAACGAGCAGACAGGCGTTCGCGGGCCCCTCAGTGGCCGCGGGCCCCGGTGCAACGGCACCTGCTGCACCGCCTATAGTTACGCCCCTGACACATCCGCCTCCTACTGTAAAATTCGCGGTCTGTGTGATGGCGCCCTAAGTCTACAAAAAAAAGCAGAACCAAGGTGATGGATGGAGGTGGGGATGGTGATGTGATAGCCATGCTCTGGGCAGCAGTGGAGGAGATGGTATGATGGCAGCTGTGGAGGGGGTGTTGGAATGTTGTGTGTTCATGTGATGGTGAGGGGATGGTGATGCCGTGTGTCTATGTGTCAATCAAGCACAAGTTCATCTCCAGAAATTGGTGGCAAATGGAAAGCAATTTGCCCGACTTAATTTGATTAGTTAAATATGATTTGCACTGATAATTGAAAAAAAAAGACAAACGCTCTTGCATAAGACAGCGCTCAACACAAATGAACATGTTTTGGCCATTATCAGTTATGGTTGTTGAATTTATGTAATCTTTCATATGCAAATGAAATTATTTGAAATTATTTAAATACACTTCACTGACAAGAAGCTGCACTTGTCTTGTCTTACAAGTGTGAAAATTACCTGACAATTAAAAGAAAAAGAAGTTTCACATGCAGAATGAACATCTGAATGAGAATGAGAATAAAATGAATGAATGTCAATAAGAATGCACCTCATCAGCCGTCATAATTGGAAGTCTTTGGGACATTTGTTATCAGTATTCAGACTCAATTAATGAAATCATGAAGCTTCAGTGCACTCCACACCCCCAGTAATTTGGCAAACCTCTCCCATAGTAGGGAAACCATGAAGCTTTGGTGCACTCCACATGTTTTCACCACCAAAACCTCCTAAAGTACTTTCCCAACGTGGGAACAGTACAAACACAAGTGTGAATTCAGCCTTACAAAACAGCATTATGCACTAGAAATTAGAAGTGTATCCAGGAAAACATTGAGAAACGTCTGTAACACTGGAAAAGCACCTTGCATGGCTATTAGACCGTGGCAGTCAGGATAACAGACATACTTGAAAAAGCATGTTGATGGGAATAACAAGTAAGCTTTGCATGGTTATTGGTAAATGAGAATACATTGTTTAGTATGGATGGTTACCCACATGGTTTCTGGTGGCTGGCAATGGAAATAAAAAAGTCCAGGATGAATGGTTAGGTTCATGGCTATGGGTGGATGGTTATATATAAGAGAATACAAGTAATGATATGCTTGGTTTGGCAGGAACAGCACAGAATACACCATGTGTGTGTTTGAACTCTCTCTCTCTCTCTCTCTCTCTCTCTCTCTCTCTCCCTCTCTCTCTCCGCTTACCTCCTCTCTGGTTGAGCTTGGCGTATCCTGCAGCGTAGCCACTGGTGAACACTGAGGAGCTGCTGAAGGCGCTGTGGGGGAGCGATGTAGCCAGAGCCTCATCACACTTCTCTGAGAGAGGGAAGAGGAAAAGAGAGGGGACAGAAGAGAACCGAGGGAAGGGAGAAAAAAAAGATCATATTCAAATGAAACTAAATCAATGACAAAGACATCATCAATCTGAACCACAAATCAGGCAACATTGCAACTTTTACTGTGTGCATAAAACTGCAAAGCCATACTGTATGCTGGTTACTGGCTACAGGCTGTTACTGGCTACAGGCTGTAGTCTCATTTAGTACCATGTAATATTTAATGCTGCCAAGCTGAGGGATGATGGGGCAATTCAAAATGAATGACCTCAGCAAGCACGACTACAACATTCCCAGGATCTGTATAATGTTTCAAAGACGATGGTCAGTCGATTCATGGGGAATCTGGGGAACTTGACTCAACTTTTTTCTCTTAAATTTGCATGGATGTAACAGATATGGTGTACATTTTTTAACATGTCGATTCATGGAGCATTGGGGAAACTTGACTGGTCTGCATTTTTTTCAGTCATCTTATATTTGATTTCATACAGTAATCTTTTGTAACAGCTGTGCAAATCATTGAGCCATCACCAGGTATATCCTGTGAGATTTTTTTATATGCAAAGTTATGTCACTGGTATATATTGTTCCTCAAGCCGGGGCATAATCAGTGGGCAATTAATTTGTTTGGTTGAATCAATCAACGTGATTGATGGCAGAGGTGCACTGAGAATGAGGAAAAATTAAAACACAAAACAATTACTTGGACGGGCCAATGGGCTGGTGAGTCACACACATACACACACACACACACACACACACACACACACACACACACACACACACACACACACACACACACACACACACACACACACACACACACACACACACACACACACACACACACACACACACACTTTGTTGTCTACCTCCTGGCAGGCGATTTATCAGCCCTATTTGCTGACATCTACTCACAAGGTAGAGCTACATTAAACACTTCTGGTACAATAGGCGTTTCTGTGCCAGACGGGCTGAGGGCTTTTGTATTGCACACACGGACATGCGCACACACACACACACACACACACACACACACACACACACACACACACACACACACACACACACACACACACACACACACACACACACACACACACACACACACACACACACACACACACACACACACACACACACACACACACACACACACACATCTACTGTCACTGTTGGCAGAGTTAGGACCAATACAGACTCTCAGAGCCCTCCAAAGTGGCCAATTTGTGATGCTTTATGTATTCTGCTTTCTATACCATTCAATGGACCTCTCCAAACACATACATATCTCAGCCGTAAAAACATTTTCCTAAATGCAGCCGAAGGAATGGTAAGTGACATCCCATCTACACATAGGCTATCAGATGATCTTATAATGTCATTAGGCCTAAGCCTTAACAAATACCAAGGAGGAGGCACACACTGCTCCCACTACAGCCCTGCTGCATGAGGCACATTTTCTCCCCTCCTGTCACTGGAAACCAAATATCATATGTGTGTGTCTTTTGCGCAAAGGCCTTTATAATGTTTTTGTTATCATTTTTCTCCCCCATGTTTTTTAAGCCTATCGCATTCCATTAGGGCAGATATCAGTGTCTAACACTCATTGTTTTCAATTTAAAAAAAAAAAGCTCAAACCTAGAAATTTTTAGGCCTACATTGCTAGAAGTATTACAATGCTTTTAAATGAGACATAATTATGTGATCAAAATGCGATTAATCGTGAGCTAACTATGGCATTTATGTGATTAATCGCGATTACATATTTTAATCGTTTGACAGCACTAGTTTGGACATAATGAGGCCAAACACACGTCTGAGAAGAACACATGTGGTCTCCTAAGCCAGAATACAGAAATCCCTAGTGATCCTACAAGTCGTAGCAGAAAGTAATTTTGTGCCCGAGCCCAACCATAGCAACCCTGGCACAGATATATGAACCACCGAAACAATTTTTAAATAAATACATTTAAGGTGGAAAAAAAGTGCTGTGCGCTAGGTGTCGTATGAAGTATTAATGAGTCTGCTAACTTAATAGACCCATTCGTCTTTGAGGAACTCCTTTGCAATCCTCCACAGACTGAGCAGTGTGTTATAGTGCATTAGGATCATATTTGTTTGCCTTGGCTGTCAGCTGAGAGTTGCGCGACCATCTGGTGTAATGGAGAGTGACTGAGGAGAAGAAGACAGTGGGAGTTACATATATTTGTATATCTGTGTCCTTTGAAGAGAGTTAGCAACACTTCCATACTGTATCTCGGCTATTGCTGCAGAAGTTACATTGTGAGCTTACATTACATTGTGTATGTCTGTGTGGGGCTTGTGAAATGGGCCTGTTACAAAAAATGAACTAAAGAAACTATGAATGACACTGTTGGAGCTGGAAATTAACTTTGAACTCTATTAGTCTCTCCACTAGCCCACTTTATCTTTCTGGCTCACACTGATTGATTAGACTGGCAACTGCTTTGCCACGGGGGTGAGGTCTGCACAGGTTAATGAGGAGCTTTGCCCAGCCCAGGGAGTTCCTGTGGAGTCTCTCCTTTACATTCTTTTCTCCACAGCCCAAAATCACCATTGTGTATCTACATTAGCCTCTCACCATGGTAATTGCTAGCTAGCATGTCTGAAAGAGGTATTACTACAAATGTTGGTGATGAAAGTTTAAGTCTAAAGAGGTGTTTGACCTGCTTTGGAAAGTGTGACGGATTAACACAGAACCTGAGTATTAAATGGATAGCCTTAATATTATTCTTTCTCTCTCTCTGTCTCTCTGTCACTCTGTCTCTCTGTCTCTCGCTCTCTGTCTCTCTCTCTCTCTCTCTCTGACATGAGCGCGTCAGAAAGTAGAATATTAGCCTGGCAGTTCAATTATTCTTCATACATTGTCAAGTACAAACGTATTTATGAAAATAATTATATAAGTTATATAATGGCATTAATTATACTTCAGGAAGCAAATAAATCTGACAGATAAATCTGAAATTTAATGTTTTCTCACATTGTAGTAGGAATATAATTGAAGTCCTCAAAATTGCTTGAATAACAAGTGACAAAGTCGCAACTATATTGCCCCGATAACAATACACATATTATATGTAAATACATGACTGGGAAGCATGGACCCTTCCACTTTGTGTGTGTGAGTGTGTGAGCCTGCTTGTGTGCGTGTGTGTGTGTATACTGTCACCACTGCCAAGCTTCTCCATAGTCACAGGTAGGCAGGTGCTTGCGTGTGTGTATGTGTGCATGCACGTGTGTGCGCTTACTGTATGTATGTATGTGTGTGTGTGTGTGTGCGCGTGTGCGTGTGAGTGTTCTCCCTTATTTGTGTGTGTGTGTGTGGGTGGGTGGGTCTCTGCGTGTAGGCCCTGGCACCAGTCCCACTCCCACTCCCCAAAGCCAAGCCCGCTATCCAGGATGGTCATTTGCTCTGGCCAGCCACCTGTGCACTGACAACCTGTTTCTCTTCATTCTAGTGGAGGAAAATAACTTAAGCATCCCACCCCATAATACCACGTTACTGCACAGTAGGCCTACTACACTATTGCTTCAGACTACAGACAACCTGTTTCCCTTCATAGTGGAGAATCATATCCTCACCACCCCATCTTCAGTCTGTCATTTCACTTTGCCTTATTTATACAACACGGCCTCTTCTTGCATGTACAACAGAAAATTGTTTTTAAGCATGATGTGGCCCTATGCATATACCACAGTAATGAGCCTAAAATGTGTCTATAATGTGTTTGAATGAATGTTGATGGCATTAAGAATGTTTATTATCTTCATTTCCCACTCCATCAATTGTCTCTGCATACTGTAATGTGTCCACTGTGTATCCACAAAGAATTGAATAGTGATGACGTCACCAGCACCACTTTGCACCCTCTCATACTTCCCTTTCTCTTTCTTTTCTCTTCTGGTTATTGGTGCATAATGCAATTTTCCAGCCATTAAGTGTGATTCTGAAATCGTTAAAGAGAGAGTGAAAATAGCAGTAATCCCCCGGGGGTTGGTTAAGAGCCCGTGGTACATTACATGAAGCTGCTCACACTCATCCAGATTCAGCAGTTACAAGTTAAGTACACGCCACGTGCTCTGAAGTGTGTGTGTGTGTGTGTGTGTGTGTGTGTGTGTGTGTGTGTGTGTGTGTGTGTGTGTGTGTGTGTGTGTGTGTGTGTGTGTGTGTGTGTGTGTGTGTGTGTGTGTGTGTGTGTGTGTGTGTGTGTGTGTGTGTGTGTTCTTGTGTGACTGCTAATGGGTGGTGGTGTGTAAAGGAATTGATCTCGGTGACCTATTCACGGCTCCCCTGCCATTGGTGCTCCTCTTCAGACGGGCAGACGGCCGCCAGGTCTCAGATCATCGAGGTGGAACGCTTCAGAGAATCATTAATACATTCAAATTATGTGCACATGTCGGAAATAATTAATTCCCTATTGTTGGCCACCATGACTGACTGCAGCAGATGCGTTTTGTAGGCCAAGGTGGAAATAGCGGTAATGAGAGCACTTTGGAGGTCAAGAGAGGGGGGTACTAATACGTATGTGTGTGGCTGGTTGGGTGTGTGTGGTGAGAGAGAGGGAGGGATGGAGGGAGAGAGAGAGAGAGAGAGAGAGAGAGAGAGAGAGAGAGAGAGAGAGAGAGAGAGTGAGAGTGAGAGATTTTGGTGGCTTTGGTTGTTTGCTTTGATTGGGGAGTACAATATGGTGGGTAGTTAGATCAAGAAAAAAGAGGAAAAATGCCCGCCAGTGTTCATGTTTCTGTGTTCTGCCAATGTGTGTGTGTGTGTGTGTGTGTGTGTGTGTGTGTGTGTGTGTGTGTGTGTGTGTGTGTGTGTGTGTGTGTGTGTGTGTGTGTGTGTGTGTGTGTGTGTGTGCGTGTGTGCGCGTGTGAGAGCACATGTCTGCCTGTTTGTGTCAGGAAGCCTGTGAAATGTGTGTGTGTGTGTGTGTGTTTCTCTGTGTGTGTGTGCGCGTGCGTGCCTGCGTGCGTGTGTGTGTGTGTGCGTGCGTGCGTGTGTCAGTGCACACTCCACTGCAGGTGCCCAGTGATTGATGGATCCGCTGACCCAAAACGCAGCAACTCCCCCCACGCCCCTATACACACCTGAGATGGCTGGGGGTGTAACAGCAGTCTATCATTCCACCCCGCTTCACACAAAAAAACACACCCCATCCCACCTGAGACCACTGGAAGTGTTTGTAACAGCACTCTCTCCTTCAGTCTGAAAAAGAAGAATGCACATGTTGTATCCCGGAACAACTCCAGTCCAGTCCAATTCAGCTCCCTGCTTTAAGAAATCGATACCGCATCATATCGTCACGGTGGCTGTGATTTACACCCCTATACTGTATGCTGACATACAACATGTCTGTTATCTAATGGAGAGGAGTATTAGCCATATTTCAATCTACACATTCGACATCAGTCATTTCTTCAGTACAGCACCTTGTTTTAGTTTGGTGACTGACAACGTAAGGGTGCATTAATACTTTTACGCCACAGCTCCAAGACCTACCTAGGACCCTTCCTCAACACACTTTTGGGTTCCGACCCACCGGTTCAGAACCACTGCTGCACAGTATGTGAAGCTTGAATTCAACCTGTCTCATTAATGAGCTCATGTTGCTGCTGCACCATTTTCAAGCTAGTGTTTACAGTGGATACCCATGTTAACCCTTGTAAGGTGTTCAGGTCATTTTGACCTATTTTCAGTATTTTGCTCAAGAAAAATAGTATCAATTATTATTCTTTCACACTGAGATTCACTGGCTCTGGCTCATTTTCTGTGAGGAACATGCAGGGCCGGCCCAAGGCATAAGCGAGCTATGCGATGGCTTAGGGCCCCCACATGTCCAACGAATGTCCTTAGTTCGCAACCATCACTCGTGCATGTAAATGAAGCTCATGAAGTATCTGATGCTGAGTAGGTGGTGGTATGGGGGGCCCCCGGATGAAATTTTGCTTAGGGCCCAATAAAGGCTTGGGCCGGCCCTGGGAACATGAATCTGGGAAAAAAGTGACAATAATTAAACAAGCAAAATATCATAGCATATACTGTATTCACCCTCATGTTCCCTTCATGACCCCCCCCCCTCACTTTCTTCACCGTCTCCTTACTTTTCTCTCTCTTTATCTCCAACTCTCAAAAATAAATATACACAGAAATTCACAAGCAGGATCGAAGGGAACATGAGGGTGAATATGTGCTATGATATGTTGCTTGTTTAATTATTGTTCTATATGCCCAGGTGAAAGTGACCTGGACACCTTCTATGTAACATAAACACAAACACCTTACAAGGGTTAAATGTGAATGACAATGGTCCAGACCAATTGAGTTCATTATAGACTTCTCTAGTTCTCTAGACTTCTTCACTGGGCCATCTTGCTCACACTGTCAAGCAAGTGTACACAGCTCCGTGTTATTGATGACGGATGTGTGTGAGATTGATACTACAAGGTGTTGGAAGAAAGCTCTGGGACCAGTGGTGATGCTGTTTTGTTCTTTTTCCAGTGATGGGCTTTTAGCTTTCTCACTGCATGCTGAAGAATGTCAAAACTCTGTGTCTGGAGCGTTTATGCAAATATGTTGATGACACTACCATCCTGGGGCTCATCAAAGAAGGGGACGAGTCAGGATACAGGTCTGTTATGAACTACATCATTGACTATGGGGAGACAAACGACCTCATCCTCAACACAGACAAGACGAGGGAAATTATAGTGGACTTTGGAAAACATGCTCCTCCCCTACAGCCTCTGCACATTAAAGGGACAGAGGTGGTGAGGGCTGAAAGCCATACATTTCTAGGCATGCAAGTAACATCAAACCTGAGCTGAGTCTGAACACCACATCCATCGTAAAAAAAAAGCCCAGCAAAGGCTGTACTTTATTAGGATGCTTAGGAAGGCTGGACTGAACCACCACCCTCTTACCCAGGCCTACAGAGAACTTGTAGAGACCATCCTCACAGCAGGCATCACTGTCTGGTATGGCAACATCACTCAGGCTGAAAGGAAGTCTTTGCAATGAATAATCAAGACTGAGAGGATTATAGGCACAGCACTTCCCTCAATGGACTCCATATATGTACAACGCAGCCATAGGAGAGCAGAGAGAATCATTAAAGACCCACTCCATCCAGCTAACTCTGCTCAAATACATACAAACTGAGACACAGTAGAGCGGACAGCATTCCAACCAAAAACGCAAGATATTTTAACAGTTTCTTCCCAGCAACAGTGAGGCTGATGGCAAAAAAGAACATTTGATCCACTTTTGTATTCTTTTGATCTCTTTGATTTTTTATCACATTCAATGTATTTTGTCTTTTTCCTATTTTTTCTATTTAATTTTATTTATCTATTGACTCAGAGGGCCTGCACAAGAGTTCCTATGTGCTTGGACTATTAGTTTATGCACAAATGGCAAATAAAATACTTTGAACTTTTGAACTTTGATTTATCAATACATGCTTCTCTGAATAGCACTCCCCGTGCTTCATTTCACAAATTGTACATGTCTGTGTTATGGTGGCTTGTCCTTTAACTACAAATACCAAGGATATACCAAAGAAAGTGGATGTAAGAAGAAGCGTCATTTTGTTTCTTTTCCGGTATCCACTTTATCTCGGGTGAACGCCCTCTTAGGAGACCTTCGGAGTCCTGAGGTTGAGAATCAATGAAGTCCCCTTAGCGCTGTAGATGGCGGTAGAGCACTTCTTGTGCAAACACAAAAATAGAAGAAGAAAGAGGGGACAACCACAGACATCATAAATGAAGACTAGATACGTCATCGCGTATTTCAAGCACGTCCGCACAGGTCGGCCATATTAGAGCAGCCTAAACTCTCCACAGACCCTCCGTTACAGCTGAAGTAAAGTGAAGAGTTGAAACGTTGGGATACTTAAAAATGTATGCTGTTGCTTCGCTGAAATATTGACACGTGTTTATAAATGGTAGGGCTCCTTAAGACTGGGGTAAAACGCCCAGGAGAGTAATAGGCCTATGCTTCCCACTTAACCTATTTGTCCAAAAAAATAGATAGATCTACAGCTAATACACATTTTAATCATTGCTGTGCATTACGTTG
Source organism: Engraulis encrasicolus (assembly GCF_034702125.1). Lineage (NCBI taxonomy): Eukaryota > Metazoa > Chordata > Actinopteri > Clupeiformes > Engraulidae > Engraulis > Engraulis encrasicolus. The sequence goes on along the minus strand of NC_085865.1, from coordinate 16,285,424 downwards.
ACGGCATGGATATATTCATTGCATCAAATTATAGACGACAGAGATGACGTACTGGAAGAGAGATGTAGCCTACAGCGCAACAAGTTAATTCTATCTGGATGGCTTTAGCGTCACGACTCATTTTGAACACAAGGTGGAGCTGTCGAAACCAAAGCAGAATGTAGACTAAAGTGAACGTTTATCTGTTATTTTACTGAAAATATAAAAGATTACTTTGTGCATTTGTTTATGGGGTCTATTTAATTACCTGAATAAGCCTACTGAATTATATTATACATGATTTTAGACCTATGATCATTATAATATAATGTAATATAATATAATAATAATGTGGATATGCATCACTATGCAGTATCAACATATACTCTCGTTTGGAATTTTTTATACTGTGTAATAAACCAACCCTTTCGAAAATCGAAATAAATTTGAGGGAATTATGGCCATCTGAAGAGTATACAACACCAAAAACTCATTGCAACTGGTTGAGCCAGCAGGCTGCTCTAACATGGCCGCCATGCGCGGACGTTCGGCTTGCATGACGGGAACGCGGACGACGCATCTAGTCTTCATATATGATGTCTGTGGGGACAACGCTCCCTTAGGAGACCCAACTTGAGCACACGCTTTTGCATTGAGTGGGCGTGTTTTGCGATATCTTGGTTTGATTCAGTATTTTTGGATATACCCTGGGAAAGAAAAGGAAAGACATGCGTTCATAGAGAAAGAAAGAGAACGAATGGAGAGGAAGGAGAAAGTGTGGAAAGGCAAATAACAGCAAGGAAAAAAGAAGGAAAAGAAGGAAAAAGATTGGAAAGGACAGAAAACGACAGGTAATGCGTGATGAAAGGAAAATAATGGAAAGGAGCAGAGGAAGGTGCTGTAGTCGCATCAGCACAGGCTAATAACTAATGCAGTGTTGCCGATCAATCAAGTTCATTTGATTAGTTATGAAATTAGTTATGGAATAATCCAATACGGTGTTATAGCCTACATCTTTTATTTTATTTTCATGTTGGCACAATTATAAGATCATTACTTCACTGATTCATTTTCTCTGCCTCAAAACTTAACAGAGCAACATGAAAGCATAGCAAGTTTTTCAAACAAGTGCGCACTATTTTACATTATTTCCCAAATCATTCAAAAAAATGTTTTACTCATGCTCTAAGTACATACTACCAACACTACCTCCTGATCTCCACAAACACTGCATAACTATTCCAAGCATGTCCGCATATGTCACTTTGTATGTCTCGCTTATGGAAGTCATATTGCATTGAATGTCATTCCTCCCTTCAATATGGCTCCCATCTTCACAGATGCTGCCTTGGACATCCATCACTGCTCAGATCACTCATGTTGATGTGGAGGTGTCCCACCTCACCCTTCTGCCTCCACTATGGAGAATATGCAGCCTGGAAGGACGTGCTCAGCTTTGCTAACTGACTAACAGGATGCAAAAACATTCAGCATATCAAGGAATCACTGCAGCTATATGTATATCACTTTAATACATGTAGCCTGGAGGAATCTCTCTCTCTCTCTCTCTCTCTCTCTCTCTCTCTCTCTCTCTCTCTCTCTCTCTCTCTCTCTCTCTGTGTGTGTGTGTGTGTGTGTGTGTGTGTGTGTGTGTGTGTGTGTTTGTGTGTGTGTGTGTGTGTGTGTGTGTGTGTGTGTGTGTGTGTGCATGTGCGCGCGTGTGTGTGTGTGTGTGTGTGTGTGCGTTTGTGCATGCATGTATGTGTAGGTCATAAGACACACACTGTACTGATCCCTTAGAGTCCCAAGGACACAACAAAAAAGTTAAAGCGGTGTCACCTACAAGTTCACATGTTTGTTCCAACACACGCACACACGCGCACACACACACACGAATAGTCATATGGCTGTGACCCATAGGTGACTGATATGTGAACCTGTTGACAGCTGAGTATTGTGTGTGTGTGAAATGGGGAAATTGAGAAATACACCATGCAGACACGACAGATGCTTGGCATGTGTCACCAGAGACAAGAGGCCAAAAGTTCAAGAACGCTCAAGAGTGGCTATATCAGAAATATGAAGAGAAATGCATCACAGTACAGTGTGTGCAGAATACAAAACAAGTAGCAATGGAGTGTGGTAGAGTAGAGAAAAGAAGCAAGAGTAGAAAAGGTTTTGCTGAGAGAGATAGGCCTACTATGTTTGCTTTTGCATTTTTCTACAAGTGACTCAAAGCACATTAATATGCAAAACACAATTTGAAAGACAAATTATTATTCATTATTAATCAATTATTCCTGTGTTCACTGAGTACTTCCAGTCAGAACAGAGTGCCAAAAATCAAAGTCACAAGAGATCCCTTTAACTTCTGTGAAATGCATGCCCTTAGTTAATTAATGTAGCCTGTAATTTGGTGGCACTCTCTTAAAAGGCTATAGCCTACATTTGAGTGAAAACAATAATAGCCAAGAAATAGACAATTAGCCCTTTGTTGTTTAGAGCAAATTTAGAGGTCTTTAACCTCACTGAAACAAAAAAACAATGTGTTTGGATTGTGTTTCCTATCCAGTGTGAAGTACTAGATAACAATGCAGGGCGGAAACTCAAGCTGTAGGCACCAACCAATTAGCCAGGCCATACCCTCCTATTTACGCAACACCTTCAGCGTTGCTACCAGTCAGGTCAAGAGCAATGCAAGTACTTTCTGAGTTCCCGAAAATACGGGAACTCCTCCCACTTTTTCTGGAAGCAAACAACCAAAAGCAAACCAAGGGAGGCGGGCCAACCATGCTGTTTGGGATGTATAATTTGTTATGCTCTTGGTCAGACCAAGTCTCGAAGAGATTTGAACGTCGATGATAATCAGGCTACCAACCAATATCCTGGGTGCTGCTCTCCAAGCACACTCACCGCCAATGTCAAAGGCTGTATTGGAAGATGATGACCACCTAAGCAAGAGTCCAAATGGTTCATCAGTGGACGACTTGTGTGTTCTGTTTACATTAAAAGAGTAGAGTAGAGTAGAGTAGAGTAGAGTAGAGTAGAGTAGAGTAGAGTAGAGAAACTGTATTGATCCCCAGGGGGAAATTCAGGTGTCAAGTAGCTACATGAATACAAAGACAGACACACAGACAGACAGACAGACAGACAGACAGACAGACAGACAGACAGACAGACAGACAGACAGACAGACAGACAGACAGACAGACAGACAGACAGACAGACAGACACACACACACACACACACACACACACACACACACACACACACACACACACACACACACACACACACACACACACACACACACACACACACACACACGCCAAGAGGTTTCCCGATCTGGGCCAACTCTGGCATCTCAGGCAGTCCAATCCCCAATAATGATGTCCTTCTTAGTGTCCTTCTGTGAGTTGAATGGCCCATGGGACAAAGGACCTCCTTAGCCTGTCTGTCCTGCAGGTGAGAGCACAGAGTCTGTGGCTGAACAGACTCAGCTGGTTACTGAAGGTGGTGTAGCTAATTATCCATAATACAGTCCAGTAGAAGTAGGAGTGAGACTAGTTAGACATGTTTCCGTGAAGCAAATTAGACTCGCTTTTCTAAACAGCTTTTGGTTTCTTACCAGGGCGGTCAGCTCGTTCGTTTTGTTGGTTAGCGAATTCAAGTTTCCCATAATAATTGCTGGAACAGAGGGCTTATATCTCCATTTCTTCTCCTGTCGCTTGGCCTTGACTGGGACCCCTGCTCTGCATCCTCGAAAGATGAAAACTTCTTTTGGAATGTCCACATGAACAGCGGCAGAATCATCAAACTTCCGCAGATCCATCAGCTGGCTCCGCGAGTAAACAATGTTGCAGCGTCCATAGCAACGCACAGATTTCTCCATATCCATAAGGAATAAATAACTTCTTGTCCACGTTAAAAAATAAAAAAAACTGATCTTATATTAAGGAATGTATCTTATATTAAGGAATGTATATGTGCAAATGTTTTTGTGATTGGTGATTTGAATGCTGACATTTCTGATGAGAAATCTCTCTTTGGTCAGCACTTGAAGCAGTTCTGTTATGATAGTAAACTGGTTCTCTCTAGTATGAATTTACTTCCTGCAGATAGTTATACTTTTATCAGTGAAGCGTGGCACACAACGTCCTGGCTGGATCATGTAATCTGCACAGCCGATGCACATGAAAGTCTGGAAAAGGTAGACATTTTGTATGAGCTCACCACCACTGATCACTTACCTGTCTCTATGTTGATAAATATTGACAACCTACCCGACTGCAGCAGTTCAGCACAAGATGGCGCCAATGGGCCGAAAGTAAATTGGGCTAAACTATCTAAAGAGGATGTTCTGTATTATTGTGGGAGGTCAGATGTTCTCTTGAGGGAGGTACAGTTGCCAATTAATGCTATTCTATGTCCAGATATTAACTGTGATAATGTTACTCACTGTAATGATCTCTGTGAAATGTATAACAGCATAGTGACAGCTGTACATGAGGCCAGTAAACCTCTACACACTCACCCCAAAAGGGCTAACAACATCAAACCTGGTTGGAACAAGTATGTAGCTGACCATCAAGAAGCTGCTAAGAGGGCTCATAGGGCCTGGGTTGTGGCTGGTCGGCCTAGGCATGGGCCAGACTTGGAGCATAAGAAACGTGCCAATGCAAGATATAAGTATGCTGTGCGCTTTGTTGGGAAGCATGAGCAAGGCTTAAGAGCTCATTCTATGGCCACAAACCTTCTTGATAACAATGTCACTGAGTTCTGGAAAGAGGTAAAGGCTACAAATAGGGCCAAAGCTGTACTACCATGCCACATTGAGGGGGTATCTGGCGCTGACAATATAGCAGAGCTGTGGAGGCAGCACTATGCAGCTTTGTTTAATTGCATCAAAAGTGAACCCTATTGTGTAGGCAATCTAAATGAGGAAGCGATTCATTTTACACCCAATGAGGTTGTGTATGCTATAGAACATCTAGCTGATAATAAATCTAGTGGCAATGATAATATCACTGCTGAGCATCTTAAATTAGCCAGCCCTAGAATTGCAGCTTTGCTGTCTATTTGCTTCACTGGTCTAATGACACATGGGGTGCTACCCGACACTATGCTCACTGTTACATTAGTACCAGTCATTAAGGACAAGACAGGTAAAATAGGGAGCATGGATAATTACAGACCCATTGCCTTAGCCAGTATTCTTTCTAAGGTGTTGGAGAAACTGTTGCTAGATAGGTTGAGTGAGTTTATCTTTACCACAGAAAATCAATTTGGTTTTAAGCCTATGCACAGCACAGACCTATGTATATATGCCTTGAAAGAAACGGTTGAATCCTACAGAAGTCATGGTTCTACAATATTTCTGGGGTTCATTGATGCGTCTAGGGCATTTGACAGAGTGAATCACCATAAGCTCTTCACTAAACTCATGCTTAGGGGTGTGCCTGGATGTATTATACGTATTCTTGCTTACTGGTATGCTAAACAACACATGCAGGTGAAATGGGGAAACAGCCTGTCCTCCCCTTTCAGTGTAGGCAATGGTGTAAGACAAGGGGGGCTTCTATCCCCAGCACTGTTCAACCTATACATGGACAACCTCTCCAAACAACTGGGGAGATGTAAGACAGGATGTCTGATAGGGAACAATGTTTTAAACCATTTGATGTATGCAGACGATCTTGCTATCATGTCCCCTAGTACTGTTGGATTTCAGCAGCTACTCAATGTGTGCTCTGAGTATGGGGTCGAGTTTGATGTGCAGTACAATGCAAAAAAGAGTGTTGTGTTGATATGTAGAACCAAGGAGGATCATAAAGTGCCTTTTCCAACGTTCTACCTGTCAGGGCAACCAATATGTGTATCAAGCAGTATAAAATATCTTGGGCACATCATCACTGACAAGCTGGAGGATGATGCTGACATGTATAGGCAGAGACGAATGTTGTATGCACAAGCTAACATGTTAGTAAGAAAATTTCATTACTGTCCTGATGATGTGAAAGTAAGCTTGTTTCGTGCCTACTGTAGCCCTATGTATGCAGCTCCATTATGGATCAACTATAAAAAAGAGACAATGCGTAAACTCCAAGTAGCATATAATGACTGCCTAAGGATATTGCTGAAAAAGCCCAGGAGTTGCAGTGCTAGTAAACTATTTTGTGACTCAGGACTATGTACTTTACAGGCTCTCCTGAGGAACCTAATGTTTAAGTTCATGTGCCGTTTGGATAAGTCTGAAAACTGCATTATAATGATGCTCACAAGTGCCAGATATAGCTCTGTCCGTTACCAATCATATATGTGGAAACATTGGTATAGCTGCCTTTTAAGACTGTCATGACATAGTTTGTATATGCTTTGGCATCATTGCTGTTTTTTTTTTTTTAATTATTATTATTTCTTCTTTTTCCTGCACATTCTATTTCTATGTATATGTTGTGTGTCTGCCTATTGGGCCCTGAGCCTGTAATAAAGTTTATAATAATAACGTATAGAAAAATAACAACTAGACGCTAATCTAAGAACTGGAAAATAAGTAATAAAAAACAACACGAAAGACAAGTAGAACAGACATAAAACACGGAGCTATAAAAATTACATAAAAGTGATATGATGTATGTAAAAATGTCTCATTTTTAAACTAAATTGATCTACTATAAATGTCACTTAAAACATTCTTTGGATGTGCACCTCCACTCTCTGAAACGTCTTTGTTTTACTCTGTCTCAGTATAGCAGATGATGAAGCACTGACCTGGGTTCATTACCAAGGACTGAGAGCAATTAAATTTAAATTACAGCCAGAGAAGTACATCTTATAGGGCAGTGCTCATTTCAAGAGGTCCCCAGGATTGATTTATTACTTCTCCCTCCCTGCCTGCCTGTTCACTTTATACAGCTCTGGCTGCGGCGCTGACCTAAATGCCATTGAGCATCAGTCTGAGACATGGTATACATTCTTTTATACAAATAGATTAACTAGAGTTTCATAATGAGTTTCCTTATAAACATGCTGGACTTAGTCTTATGCTGTAGTTTGCTAGTTCAATTCTTTACAATTCTTCAATAAAAGATGTGGATAATGTTTCACAAAGTAGGTACATGGATCTATGTATTAATATTAAAAGTAGCCTACTGTAGGCGAAGTGAATGTATTGCCATGGTGATTGTGAACATATTGGAGATTCTGTTATGAAGACAGTGAAGGTTTTCCTTTTTAAAAGTGTGCATGCGTGTACAGGTGTGCCTGTTTGTGTCCCTGATCCACAATGGCCACACTCTGGCATACCATATAATTAACACCTCAGTAACAAGCCTTACATGAGATCGGACAACTGTACTGTGTGAGTTAAAAAATAATGTTTAGTATAGATTCTCAGTTATTTACATACTGTATGAGCTATTGTTATTAAATACAATATTTACTGAACGCCAGTGGCCATAACACATTCACTTATTTGCCTTATGAAGGTCATGGCTTGATAATACTGTATGTCTGTGTTGCAGAATCTATCATGCATAATGTGTGCAGCAAGACTTTGGGGCTAGTATAAAACATTTACCATTTACTGTAAAGCACATTGTTCACAGGAGGTTAAAATGATTGACTGACTGCAGTTTCTGAAAAAGCTCCAGGCTGTTTTCTCGAGAGGACAAAAAAGTAGCAGGTAATTATTTCTCTCGTATTTCCATTGTCTCCTCCTTGCTAAAACTTATCATCTTGTTTGTTTTGGTTATTTTTCCTCCGTGTGTTTGTGTGTGTGTGTGTGTGTGTGTGTGTGTGTGTGAGTGAGTGAGTGAGTGAGTGAGTGAGTGAGTGAGTGAGTGAGTGAGTGAGTGAGTGAGTGAGTGAAATAGAGAGAGAGAGAGAGAGAGAGAGAGAGAGAGAGAGAGAGAGAGAGAGAGAGAGAGAGAGACTTGCAAGCAGTAAACTTGCCTGCAAATCTACTTAGTGTGCCACAGTGTGTGCATGTGTGTGACTGTGTATATGTGTAGTGTATGTATTGTATTTGTGAGGACGAAGAGAGCTTCCAATTTTTTTTTTTCATTCAGTGGGCCAAACATACGAACACAGGATAGCACATCAATGCAACTGGGTCTGCTTTTGAAGTGTAAGCAGAAGCCCAGGCCTCTCTTTCTGTTCTCATTCTCAGAAGTTCAAATAAGGTTCCAGAATATTTCCCAGGTCAGTGGCCAGATCTGTGGGCTGGGATGCCCTGGCAAAGGGCCCCACTAATTGCCATTTGTCCGAGATAACAGCTCTGTTTGATATGCCACACAGTGACTAACTGATAAGCCCAGAGCACAGAATGGTCTCCCATCACATCTAGGATTTAATGGATGCTACTGCAGCAGCGGCCTTCCAATACGTAGACTAGAAAAAAAAAACCTAGAAAACAAGATGCCCTCAGCTTTCTAACTGGCCTTGCCAAGCTCGGAAATTGTATCGTTCAGTGCCATATATTTGTCACAGTTACAGTCAGATATAGCTGTACAAAAACAAATAGGCCAATTATAAAACAACACAGCTGGGTTGGGAAAAAACAAACCCCCATGGTGAACTGGCCATTAGTATGTAACCCAATAACAGGAACTGCAGTCTGTGTACGGTCTGAATGTTGTTAACAATTTCAACAACAATAAACTCTGACTCTCTGACTCGATAACAATGACAAAAACTCTCATCACTGACGATTAACTAGAAAAGCTGCCCTAATGTCTGTTGAAATGTTTCACAAAATACACTGCAATGACATGTGTAATGCCAATGCCAAAAGCCATGCTTTATTTCCATTTTCCGGAATTGTTAACCGCAGTTCAGTGAAAATGTATGGGTTCACACTAACCATCTCTCACATACAATAACTTAAACTTTTATGATGTATAATGAAGATCAGTGCAACAGGGTCTTTGTTTCATGAAACAAAATAATAAGGTGATACATTGACATTATTTGCTCATGCCTGAGGGTGAATATTGCAGTATTTCATCATCTAAAAGGATAACCCTAACTTCAGCAAACCAAAAACTCAATATATTTTATATTAATGCACCAGTCTTTCATATGCGATGGGAAAAGAACAGAGACGAATAGTGTAAAATTCTCGTCTAGCAGGTTGTACATGTGTGATTAATAAATTACACCACAAAGGTCTTGGTACTGTCATGAACACAGTGGATGAGGCCCTGCCGTGGCCATCCGATAGGGCACTCGCCTGCCATGCGGCTGACCCGGGTTCGATTCCCAGCCCGGGTCCTTTGCTGTCCCCCACCCATCTCTCTCCCCATTCACTACCACCAAAAAAAAATCTTTAAAAAAAGAACACAGTGGATGGAAAATGGAGAGGTGGTAGAGAAAGGTTTTATTGTGCTAGGTGGCCTTCACTGCACTATGCAAATAGCCATTGTCAGTCTTCACAAAGACGCTGCAACTGTCTGTGTGTGCAGAAAAGAAGACCATCTTTATAGGCACCTCTAACTTAGAACTAAACTTAGAACTGAGTTTGCGAACAGAGGAGCAGGACAGGAATGTGAGCTTATCACAATTTGTGCGTCATCAGGCTAGGGCTTTAACATTAGAAAGAGACAATGCAGGAATATATTAATCCTAATGAGTATGGCATATTATTATATGTTCAGAGTGTCTATTGTTGTCATGTGGAAGAGACAAATTAAATGGAAAGGCACTTGTCTGTTCTCTCTCTCTCTCTCTCTCTCTCTCTCTCTCTCTCTCTCTCTCTCTCTCTCTCTCTCTCTCTCTCGTAATTTCCCTTTGTGATGTGTTTACTGTAAGACTAAAGGGTGTGGAGTTAGACCAGAGCTGGTGACTTTCCATATGCTGTTGTGGACTGATTTCCATATAAGAATTCCCTTGCCAGATAGAGTGCCAGCCTCAGATGATGGCCCCCTTAGCCATAGACCCTTAGATGTCAATTTCTGTGTGCAGGGCAAGAACTAGTGACTATTACTTTGCCATGGTGCGTGGGTTCAAAACATGTTTCTTTCTGTGCACCGTGCATTCAAGTCGCCCTCATAGAAGCGGTGGTGCCATCAACTGCTATGCAGATTGTTTTTTATAGCCTTCCAAATAAAGCAAGCAAAGACAGAACATTGAATTGCCCCCTACTGCTTTTCAGTTTGTGGTGTTAATAGCTAGGAGGCTTAAGGGCTATGCATACTTCACATGCGCACTTTGGCGCATTTGGCGTGAGAACCATTAAAATGTGGCAGACCATTCATAGTCAAAACTGCCATTTACAGGCTTTTGCTTGCATTTTCGGAAGTGTGCCCTCTGCTGTTCATGAGGGAAACAGCAGATTCTGTCGCAGAAATGGCAGAAACTCGCAGCTGGAGTTCTACAGATGTAGGCTATAAAAATAGAAAGCCAAACACGACTGCTGTAATGCTACTGAACGTCTGACTTGTGACTTACCACAATGAAACATAGGCCTATATTTTTGTTGTAGCCTACATTACCAGATCATTCCAAGGCCATGTGAGAGCATTGTTCTGGTTGCAGAATTTATAATTAGATCGCCGAACACAACGTGCTTCTGAACAAAGTAAACAATTGTTTCACTGAACAACATTTAAGGGAGAAGATAAAATAACTCTCAAGGACATTTTATTATCCTCAAAATGATGCAGGATCCATAGTAGCTGTAGCCTCTCTTCGCAACTCCTGCCTACCTGCATGGTCGCTGGTGGCGCACGGCAACAAAAAATGTGGGGTGCACGAACTCGCGCCGCGCCAGCCGCGACAGGGGCGTGTGACGTCATTTTGGGTCACGTGACGGCGCGCGCCATCGTCGCGAGTGAGGAATGAAGGAGGTTAGCGCCAGTCACGCCAAGTATGAATCCGCCTTTAGACCCTTTTTAAGACCCGATACTTCAGTTTGTGATACAAGCGCCAAAATCGGTACAGGTACTCCTTGGACATTACTATTTTCAAAAAGTACGCAGGCCACATCAAATTCAAGATGGCTGCCCATTTTCCAAGATGGCTGCCATACAGATATTAATTAGCAACTGAAACAACTGTTCAAATGGTCATACAAGCACCCAAATCGTCATAGATACTCCTTAGACACACATCTGTTGAAAAGGCATGCAGGCCACTTGAAATCCAAGATGGCCACCCATTTTCCTAGGTGGCCACCATACATATGTGTAAGGTGACTGAAACATTTGATAAAATAGTGATACAAGTATCAAACTTGGTACAAATACTCCATGACATGACAAAAAGATGTCGGTCAATTGAAATACAAGATGGCTGCTCATTTTCCAACATGGCCGCCACAATTTTCTGGACAGCCCTTCCACCCATTGCACATTTCCCAACAGCTAACAAAATATGGATGTCATTCATAATACCATGAAAGGTATGATCTGATCTTCTGACCTGCAGATGGCTATAGCTGCCAGTGTGAGTATTGGGACATTTTAAAATTCCTATACTTTTAGACAACAAGATAATCTAAATTCATCAAAGGGATTATGGTAATCTCTCAAATCTCCTCAAATCAGAAACTATGAAAATGCTTCCATTAATAAGAAGCAATGGTAGCCATCTTGGATTATACATGGCCTTGTCATGTTTAAAGTAGGCTATTTTTTTTTCTTTCAAAAAGGATAATGTCTAAGGAGTATTTGTGCCGAGTTTGGTGCTTCTATCACAATTTAAACGTTTTTCAGTTATGGAACTTCTGCAGTAGGTGAATGGGTGGCCATCTTGAATTTCAAATGGTCCATACACCTTAACAACAGAGTTGTGTCTGAAGAGTATTTGTAACACGTTTGGTGCTCACATCACTATTTGAACAATTGCTCTACAAAGTAGTATCTCCTGCAGTATTCCCACAGGACTTTCTGGCAGCCATCAAGTGACAGGCATGCTCTTTCAAATTAGTTAAGTCTAAGGAGTATTTGTACCAATGTTGGTGCTTGTATCAATATTTGAACAATTATTTTATTTTCCTGTGACACATCTGAACGATGGCCATCTTGCAAAATGAATCATCTTGGAAAAGTCACCTGCATGCTTTATCAAAAGAGATACATCTAAGGAGTATCAGTGCCAAGTTTGGTGTTTGTATCACAAATTATTTCCGTTGCCAATTTATATCTGTATGGCGGCCATATTGGAAAATGGGCAACCATCTTGAATTTGAAGTGGCGCGCGTACTTTTTGAAAATAGTAATGTCTAAGGAGTATCTGTACCGATTCTGACGCTTGTATCACAAACTGAAGTATCGGATCACCTATCTCCCTAGCTATAACCTTCTTTTATTCTGTTAAACATGAAAACATTAGCAGTTATGAGACAGAAAAATGATGGTAAAAAACACAAGACGTAGGCTACATCATCTGCTGTGCCTGTGCCACCTGCACAAGTTCCTGAAGCTCAAGAAGCAATTTGAGAAGAATAACCGATTTGAGGGGGGAAAGGGAAAACAAGAAGTGCTGCCATGCTATTTGAGGGGGCCTGCTGTGGGCATCTGGCAAAAGGGTTGGGAGTTGGACCCAGTGATCTGATACCCTGACAAGAACAAAGATTGCTCTGCCAATATCCACACATGCCACAGGCAAAAAGTGCCCTCAAGCAAGGAACCTTAACCCCCAAATGCTGCCCAAACACTGGATAAATGGCAGACTGATCTGGGTATGTGTGCTTTGAGGGATAGCTCACTAGTACCTGACAGACATGTTCAATTCAGAAGTCACGTTTCCTACCCCAAAAGCTGAAATTAAAAAATTAACACAGAAAACCCTTGCTATATCAGCAAGTATTTACCATTAACAGAACCTGAACTTTTTGAGTATTTTCAAGCTTTCAAGAACTACACAATATCCCCGCACCACACACATGCACACACACAGACACACACGCATGCATGCACACACACGCACAGGCTGCCTGATCAGTTTCCTGCTCTCATCCAAAACTTCTGGAAGTTGCTCCGATAACCCCTTATTCCCAAAGCCTGACAGCCAAACATCAGGAGCTGTATGCAGGCTAGCGGGAACGTCTGGCAGCTCCGTCTGTCACCCTGACAGTACCGAGACGCGGAAGGAGAGAAAGAGGAGGAAGAAGAGAGAGGAGATGTGGAGGTGAAGAGGAGGCAAAGAAGAGAGAGTGAAACAGTTGAAGCCTGACGTCTGAGCGTAGTATCAAGGTGAAGAACTGCAATACCTGAGATGCCTGCTCTTCGACTTCAATTTCAATATTTCAAGGAGGGATTTCATGGCCGATTGAGGGTCATCTGCATAGAATTCCTTTAGCATTCACAAAATGCTCTGAGGGTTGACAGTGTGTACAAAATGATTTGGAGGAGATGGCAAAGAAAGAAGAAGCAAAAGTAAAATGTAACATAAAAGACCTACAGTTTCCAGTGGATGTACGAACTAACATAGTGACACAGTATAGACCCACTACAAATAACTTAAAAGAAAAGAATGAGCTACACTACAGTCAAAAGTTGATGAAATGAAATCTTGTCCATGAAAAACTTCTTTTGATGGTGAACCCTTTTGACTTCCTTGGATGAAAAGGCATGACCTTGTGGAAGTCAGAGTCATTTACAGCAATCTGTTTCTCTGCAAAGTTTAATTTTTAGTGGAATGGATCAATTCCATGCATAGGAAGGACCATGAAAACACACTGGCTAGACTTTAGACAGGAGTACAGAGAATCTAAAGAAGTCATAACACTCACATTGCATTTTGTTCTTTGATACATACTAGAAAAGCACATTCGCTGCATGATGTTTGAAAACCAGACAGATGCATGTTGTGCTCGGCTGTGTCTGCTGCTTCCTTGGCATCAAAGGAAAGGTAAATATTTCATCCCATACTGTTTTGCAACAGATTGACTGTCATGTGATGGAAAAGACTTTGATACCGCATGCCTAATTGGACGTCTGCACAATAGATCTCTTGTTTACATGCATATATAGTCTAGTCAGCTGAATAATCTTCTGAGTAGTCAGGTATGTTTATTCTTTCAATGTCTTCTCGGTCTATAAATGTTATAGGTCAGAAACAAAGCCTCGAGCTCCTCATTGTGTGAAATCCACTTTTCTAATAGCATAGATTCTTTACTGACTGGTTGCACAACTTTGCAGAGTAGGAACGGTGTTGCCATGCCAATCCCACCCCATAGCAGGACACAGTAGGTCAGCTGGACTCGAGCTACAAGGATGTCATAAGCCATGTCACCTCAAGTGTCACCTCCATCGACAGTCTATCAATTAACCTTCCTAACCCAGACATAATTTATATTGACTACTGTCTCCTCCTCACAAAGATTACCGATAATTACCTGGTATACACAACTTGTAGGAATTGTGTTTCCACCCCTATTCAAATCAATTAGCAGGACACAGTAGGTGACTGAGATTCGTAGCCCATGTCATAGGTCATGTCACCTCACAAGTCATCATCATAAGTCATCATCATCATCATCATCATCACCATCATTAATAGTCAGTCAATATAACTTCCAACCCTGGCATAATTGTGTTGGTGGGAGAAAAGCCATTTTGTTGTTTGCTGTGCACTGTGGAATTTCATTTCACTCTTTAATAGAACTGTACACACCCTGGTTGTTGTCTCTGGTGTACTGGAGCTCTATAAAATGTTAAATATTGTTTTGCTGAAATGGTCTGGTTCAATGATGCCTTTGAGAGTGTATGTAACTCGGAGCCTCTAGCTGAATGGCCCCAGACATGGACAGCAAATTGGTCTTAGTTTTATAATAACAAAATGTCCTTATTTTTTGTGTGTATTTATTCATTTTCTGACATTGTTGATATAATATTGAATATATAATGAATTAAACCTTTGTAATAGAGCTATAGAGTAGCTTTGATGTTTTGCAATTTGCAATGAATGTGGTGGAAAAACAATGTTTTTCTAGAATTATTTTGTCTCATGCCACATTCTTTATGGTTTGGCTATTGTTTTGACTTCAGGTGACAGAATGTACAGCATCAACAGCCGTTTTGGAAAACACACACACACACAAGACTTGCTATCGTTAGCTCTGATTCATTTTCTTTATGTTTTCAGAATTAAACAGCTCCTTTACTGGAACATGCTTTCCTACCTGACAACAAATAAAAGCCAAACTAGGGCAAACCAGGGGGTCAGGATTTGGCTGATTAGCTTCGCCGATTAGCAAGGCACTTCCTCGTCACAATTCTCACAAATTTCCTCATTTCTGACGCCACTTCGCTCAAAGAGGGTGGATGCGATTGGTGGGTGCGCGAGTTTAGTGTTGGGCACACCTATACAGGTGTGTGTGTGGTTGGGCACCTCCATGCATCCAATGCCCGTCTTCCATATATCTTTCTGGTCAATTGTAAGTCAGTCATTAACGTGGCGCGTAATTGGCTGAGTAAACTGTCAGCGGAAACGACTCCATCTTTGAAGCTGAAAAATTCGTTCAATTTTGGCTGAATTCACTAGCCTAGCATTTCTCATTAAAATGACTTGAGTCGGGACTTATTCACTCTCTCCAGTCCTTATACTACCTCCATAGCAAACAGGCTCAGCCCGACCCGGATCAACCTATTAATACTGTACACTGCTTGTAAACAGCCCAAACACTCTGAGATTTGCTTGTTTTATTGAATCCAATCTGAACACACGCACGCACGCATGCACGCACGCAAGTACGCACACACGAGCGCAAACATAACAGTCAGTTGTCAGTAGTGTTTTGCATTGATCATTTTTATTCATACTTCTCCTCCCCAAGTTCTCAGGACTAAAACCGACCTCCTAAAATGTTTCTCTGTGTGTGTATAATTGAGTCCAGGAGCTGAGCTGTGCTGGCAGGCGAGCCATCAGCGTGTAGAGAAACCCACAGAGATGTGGCTAATTTGCTAAACTGCAAACGATCACAGGCGGCTGTCTGTTGACACATTGTACAGCCCCACCCACTAATCCTGTGAGGCCATGGAGGGAAAATGCCAATTCATGTCTCTCTGTCTGAATGCATCCACTTGGCAGTACAGGTAGGCTAGATAATGAAGATGTTTTACAGGCAAAATGTGGGCCTATATTAAAATTTATGAAACCTTCAGACTTGAAGAAAATGGAAAAGAAGAAGAAGAAAAGTAAACCACTAACCATGTTGTTAACAAAACAAATTTAAATGCTAATCAGAGAAAATGAAACATTATGCCGGTGAAAAATACGTCTAAAGACTAAATGGCAATCAGACAGCCATTTTCCAGGAATTCCCATCAGTGCGGATACGGAAACACTTATCTCTGACCGCACATTACCTCCCCGCTCCTCTAACGCTGGGATAGCTACACTGAGTTCAGCCACAATCCCTGACAATACAATTACCACTGAAACATCTCTCCACACACCCCTTTGATGGGTTATTCCCCAGAGAAAAAAGACAGAAAAAAATGCACCAGCAGGGCCTACACAGACGGCCCAGACTACATTGCAAGCTATTGGTTTAAAACACAAAGTAGTGTTTAAAACAGTAGGCTACTTTACAAGCCATTGGTTTAAAAACACTTTTTAAAGTGTTTTGAGATACGCAATTCCTTCCCCAATATCACTGAAAGTCCCTGTAAAAATGGCTATCACTCTATGTAAGCTTGAAATGAATGATAACCAGTGCTCTGTGGTGTTCTGTCCATGCCCCTGCGGTGATGTGTTTTCATTGGTTCATGTAGATAACATTTCATTCAACATTTTCCAACAACTCAAAAAAGTCAAATCAAAACCTAACATCACTCTCCTTGTCATACAAGTCACGCTTCAGCAAGTCGAGCAAGAGTCATACCTCCAAGTTTTCATCTGCACTTTGGAACTCAACGCTGTCAGGAAGACACAGATAGATGCACTCCAAAAAATGTAAAGTAGAGGCAATGAGAGCACTTTGGAGGGCAAGGGAGGGGAAATGATTGTGTGTGTGTGTGTGTGTGTGTGTGTGTGTGTGTGTGTGTGTGTGTGTGTGTGTGTGTGTGCGTGCGTGCGTGCGTGCGTGCGTGCGTGCGTGTGTGTGTGTGTGAGTGAGAGAGAGAAAAGAGAGAGAGAGAGAGAGAGAGAGAGAGAGAGAGAGAGAGAGAGAGAGAGAGAGAGAAAGAGAGGAGAGAGAGAGAGAGAAAGAGAGAGAGAGAGAGAAAGAGAGAGAGAGAGAGAGAGAGAGAGAGAGAGAGAGAGCGAGAGAGAGAGGAGAAGGTATTTTGTAGGCCACCAGCACCTGATCTTATACAGCACCAGCTGTCAATTTCATGTGAACTGAACAGGAACTTCCCTACTGACACCACATGTGCCTCATTACTTCATAATCTGTATACGTGTGCTGTGACCAAATTACATTTTTGCTTTAGAAAGAGATTTACTTTACTTTACTTTACTTTACTTTATTTGTTCAGGACATTGCACATTAATGAACATATACATACATGTACATATATGTAAACATGCCAGATTGTAGCCCAAGGGCTAATTTCCATCTGGTGTCCAATAGGCAGGCTAGATGTTTACAAGCAATAGACTTTAAGATAAAACAGACTGTTAGTGACAAAAGAAATAAAACCCACTACAGAAGCAAAAGGCATTCATGTAAATAAAAGGAAAAGAGAAAAGAAAAAGGTCCCAAAAAATAGGGCCATGTGTTATGTGAGTGTGTGTGTGCGTGTGTGCGTGTACGCTGTGTAGAGGCTCAGACCATCAGTGTGAACATGTTTGTTGGGCTCGAAGCCACTTTTTATACTCCATCTTAAAGGTGGCTAAAGAGGGACATTCCCTTATATGCAGAGGAATAGAGTTCCATAATATGCCGCCTTTAGTAGATAATGCATTTTGACTGAAAGAGGTTTTCCTGAAAGGAATCTCTACATCTTTATTGACCACTGCTCGAGTTACTCGTGTTTGACGATATTTTATAAAATCCTGTAAACAAGGTGGCGCCAGGCCATGCAAAGTCTTATAAAGAAGACAGCTATAGGAGAATTTACAGAAATTGTCAAAACTCAATAGGTTGTACTTATCTAAAATGTTACAATGATGGTATGAAAGAGGTTTTTTATCTAAAATTTTAAGTGTTTTTTTAAATAAACTCTCCACTGGTTTGAGAGTAGTGGATCCCACCATGGTCCAGCTAGTAATGCAATAGCTTAGGTGAGAAAATATCATTGCATGCAAGTATGTCAGAGCAGCACTATTTGACATAGCACCTCTTATGTGCCTGAAGTTGTAGAGATTAAATTTTATTTTTTTTGTTATCATTTTTATATGTTTTTTAAAAGAAAGATTGGAGTCTAGAATGACTCCTAGATATTTAAAATCTGTGACTACTTCTAGCTGTTCACTACCAAGAGTAACCCCAGGCTGACACAGTCCAGGGGAAGGTTGCTTAGAAAAATACAAACAAACCGTTTTCTTTGCATTCAGAATAAGGCATGATTTCTCTAGCCATGTTCGTATGTGTGTAAGAGCTGTAGAGAGTACACTTGCTGCTTCAACAGGGGTTTTAGCTTGGGTGAAGATGACTGTGTCATCAGCATAGAGCTGAATATTAACATGTGGACAATGCTCAGGTAAGTCATTAATATAGAGAGAAAATAAAAGAGGCCCCAAAATGGACCCTTGGGGGACCCCTACTGGGCAGTTGATGAAGGTGGACCTTGAACCTTCGACCATGGTACATTGTTCTCTATTTGCTAAGTATGAATGGAACCATGATCTAGCTTTAGCAGAGAAATTAAAATGAATTAATTTTGATAATAAAACATTGTGATTGACCATATCAAATGCTCGTTTTAAGTCCAAGAACACGGCACCAACACAACCATTTTTATCTAGATGGCATTTGTTCATTTCCATAAACATGGCCAGTGCAGTGTCAGTAGAATGGTTAGGGCGAAACCCAAACTGCATTGGATGCAGGGGTGTTTGACTATTACTGAGAAAAGCGATGATTTGTTTAGAGACCCATTTTTCAATGATTTTTGAAATGACAGGTAATATGCTGATTGGTCTATAGTTGTTCATGTCAGTTTTGTCGCCTGCTTTAAATACAGGGGTGACAGTAGCCAGTTTCCATGCCTTAGGGACAGTGGAAGTTTCTATAGATAAGTTAATAATGTGTGTGAGTGGGGGTGCAAGTGCCTCTTTGTGAAGTTTCAGAAAGTTAGTATCAAGACCATGAACATCCCTGGCTTTAGAATTGTTCAAGGCTGCTATGATCTTGATGGTATCCTGTTCTGTGATTTTCTGGATGTTAAAATGATTGTCATTGTCAATGTGATCACCCAACAAATCAGAGCCCTCAGTGATTGTGAACTGCTTGACCAAATCATGTATAGATTCAATAAAAAAAGAGTTAAGCTCTTGACACAGGACAGCAGGATCACTTTCTAGTTGATTATTAATTTTTAATTGTAGTCCTTTTATTTCCTGTTTAGGACATTTCCCTGTCAATTTGTTAATGTTTTGCCATATTTTCTTCCCATCTCCTTTGGCATTGTCTATTATTTGAATAAAAAAATTTGCCTTGGCTTTTCGTAACTCTAATGTTACTTTATTTCTGGCCCTAGTGAAATTCATCCTATCTGTGTTAAGCCCAGATTTAATTGACTTTTTAAGGAGAAGGTCCCTTTGTCTTATTAACTGTGAACATTCAGAATTAAACCAGGGCACAGAGTTGGGATTCCTCTTTGCATTGCGCCCCCTCCTGGAAAAAGAGAGCACTACTTCTTTTATCTTTGAGAGGAATAAATCACCGCCAGTGTTCGCGTCTTTACAGGCCAGGAGAACATTCCAATCCACATTTTGCAACACATTGTCCACATTTTCATTTTGATTAGTGGGAATGAACATATTTGCAGGCCTTTTTTTGTTCTGAGACTGAAGTTTTTCTGCTCGTTTAAGCTTCCTGGTAAAAAATATGGAGTTGTGGTCAGAGAGACCTGTTAATAGATTATGGGTATTGGAGATTCTCTCCGGTTTATTGGTAAACAGAAGATCAATTGTAGACTGTGTGTTGCATGTAATCCTAGTGGAGTTTTTTTATCAGCTGCGTGAGATTAAAATAATTAGTTACATCTTTAAGTTTTTTCCTGCCGTGTTTGTTTTCCCAGTTGACATTAAAATCGCCAAAGAGGAGAAGCTCCCGTTTATGATTACATGACGCAAGGACTGTTTTCAGTTGATCATAAAATTCAGGACCAGCTGTGGGTTTGCGATAGACGCAGATTACAGTTAATGACATCTCCCGAGAGAGGTGTATGTCCACTCCAATACATTCAAGTGAAATACCACTAGGAAAATTTCTCTCATTACACTTGAGATTATTTTTAACATACATGAGGACTCCCCCTCCCCTCCCCTGCCCCCTGTCTTTTCTAAAAGTAATATACTCAGGTAATGAGACCGCTGCTTCTGGTGAGGAGCCAGTGAGCCATGTTTCCGTTAACCCCATGAAATCAACATTAGAATTACACAATAAGTGTTCGATTTGTTCCCTCTTAGGGACCAGGCTTCGAACATTTAAAAACCCACCAAATAACCCCCCCTTTTTAAAAACTGGATCCCATATAGTCCTCGCCTGGTTTAGAGTCCTAAAAAGTTTAAACTTTTTATATTTACGCAACACTGGGTTTCGAGTCCTACGTGCCGTTACATTAGACACTGGAGGTGGTGAGAGAGCGTCCTGTTGCAACGTCAATGTTCCGTTGGTTGGACCGCCAGTCAGGCCGGGGCTGACTGGAATCCTCTGCGCCTCCCTTGAGCTGTTGCATACGGCCAACACCGAGGCAGGAGAACCGATTGGCGATATTACCCTCCGCATGGGACGCACCATCCTACCACCGCCAGGCGCCAAGGCCGCTCCGATGGTGCTGGAGGCGAGTGCTTCCGTGGTAGTCTGGCGCCCTCCCAGCGCAGCGTTGATGCGCTGCGGCGGATGCCGTTGTTCATCCAATCGCCCCAACAGACCCCCAGGCGAAGCCAAGGCCGCTCCGTCGGCTCCTTCGATGGTTGCCAGGCGCCGCCCTCCTGTCACGAAGCTGGTGCGAAACGGCAACTCCTGATGTTCGACCACTGGTTCCCCCGACATCCTCCAATCTTGCATAGCCGGCCAAGGTGGTACAGCTGCATTTGACATCAGCCACTGGACGGGGCACAGTCGCATAGGCCAGGTAGCCAGTGGAGCCCCAGCTCTGGAATCCAGGCTCCCTTAGCAGAGTTGGGTATGCCATATGCCCGGCTCCCTGGGTCAGCAAGATAGAGTACGCCGCCAGCGTTAGCGCACCAGCTGCCGGAGTGGTAGCTGGCCATGCCGGTTGCTGTTGCTGCGTTGGCCACTGTGTGTGGGCTGGGAGTTGCACCTGCCGCGGAGCAAAGTTTGTTTGTGTGTTGTTCAGGGGTTGTGGCCCCGGGTTGATCTCCACATCTCCAGCCAACAAAACCATGAAAGCCAGGTATAAAAGTCCCACTCCCACAGCTTTACTGGCTGATTTTACATGTCCGTTTCGCGTGGATGGAGCCCTGGCTCGCCCATTGTTCAGGTAGGCAGAGTACAGGAGGAACTGGCTTCCATAGGTTCGCACGCGAGTTTTAAGGACGGATAGACGTGGCCGTGTGGTTAGTAAGACTAGACATAATATAAAAACAGTGTTAGCAAACCACTTGGAGGATAGCGATGACCTTTGAGTGATTTTAGCCGTGTTAGACAGCACACACGGAGCACCTGCCGACTCGCGTGTGTGCTCGGCAGCCATCTTGTCAAGTTCAAATTACAGTAGATGGAAACTATGCAGTTTGTATGACTTGCATTACCACAAGCTGAACAGCATGTGACTTGTAAACAGTGTGTGTGTGTGTGTGTGTGTGTGTTTGTGTGCGCGCACACGTTTTCATCCCTAACTTTGCTTACTTTGTTAACTTTGTTCTTGCTGTCATTTTCTTTTTTCTTTTTGTTGCATATGCCGCTTCAATGCGTTCCTTATCCATCACATTGTGCTGTTTTCATCGACATTTTTGTTTTGGTTTGTTTTGTTTTATTCTATACATCACTTCCAAACTCTGGGACCTAGACCCCCCACCGGCTCCTGCCTGCTCTTAGGCAGCCTAAAATAAACCAAACGTGTCAGTGGCTCTTTTGAAAAGTTTTGTGCGGCTTTTAAACATGGCTCAGTCCCCGGAGTCGTGCAAGTCTGGTGTTCCGAGCCGTCCGACAGCTATCTGACAGATGCTCAATCAAAAAAGTAGAGCTCACTCGGATGACCCTAATAGATATCGTCGCTGCAGTCACTTTGAATGGCGGAGCTTTGCTCTGTCACAAGCCAGTCTGCCGTGATGCAAGATGTGAAATAATGCAAGAGAAGATACTGTATGTCTTCACTTTT
Source organism: Engraulis encrasicolus (assembly GCF_034702125.1). Taxonomy (NCBI): domain Eukaryota; kingdom Metazoa; phylum Chordata; class Actinopteri; order Clupeiformes; family Engraulidae; genus Engraulis; species Engraulis encrasicolus. The sequence goes on along the minus strand of NC_085865.1, from coordinate 16,263,041 downwards.
GATCTGACAAAAGCCACTGGAGCTGTCAGGACATTCATGTAATATCTGGATGTTACTTTTGTTGTTGGACACGGAATTTCAAGCTTTGAGGTTTTGTGTCATTGTTGTGATGGTTGTGATTTTAGTCTTTGCTCTATTGTAATTTCAAACATATTTGCCATGTTGTATATCTGATTTATTGCGCCCAGTTGTCATGATACAGATTACCACTGGTACGCTGTAAGCAATTCTTTAGTGTGAATAGGCCTAAAGAATAATCCGATACATATTGAGCATGGCACAGTTATTTTGTTAAAATGATACTCTCAGGGGATTCCACAGTGAGATTGGAATACTGACGTCAACATTCCATCTTGCCACATTCTACCCTGAGGACCACAGCTGTATTATTCATCACTTAGCATGGCCTGGACACATCATCCTTATCGAGGATAATAATACATTCAGCTCTCTGCTCCTGCTGCTGCTGCTGCCTCAGAGTTGATCGAGATAGTAATCCTCACTGGTGGGCATTTCATTTAAATACAATAGAAAAAAACCCAAAGGAATGCACTGAATTACAGTCTCACTGTAAAGAAAGTGAAATCCTGGAGACACCGATCATTCTTTAGCTACTTTGTGAGCACTGAGAGAGACTGAGGGAGAAACCGAGACAAAGAAAAGACAAATAATGTGAAGCAGAACCACAGGCTCTGGGCATTAAACTATGCTGCATGTGGGATTTCACTCTCCACCAAAGGAAGAACATGAAATATGTGACTGGCAAAGCCGCCATGCATATTGACAGCACAAAATGAATATACAGGAACATCGCTGTCCCCAATTTTATACAGAAGCTCCAATCCACAAAGGCCTTTGAGAGATCTATTTTGTGTGAGAGAAAGATGTACTGGCATCAAATAAAAGTATATGAAAGCCATTCTTTTCTTCTAATAGCATTCTGCAGGGCAAAGTAAAGTGTTGTTACAAACTTTGTTCCTAAAACATCAGTGACAAATCATAGCATTCAACGTGCTGTATAGATATGTACACCCCCTTTGACCGCCTGTCCATCTAAGCTATTCATCCATCTTGACTGCTGAATTCTGAAAGGTCTTTTTCCTCTCCTATTCACTCCAAAAGTGGCATCATCCCTCAGAGTAGTCCAGTTGATTATAGCTTAGACTACTCCTGCCAAACACCCTTTAGTAACACCCCAAACCCAGAAGGCTCCCCGCAGAGCAGAGCGCCTCCAAACCACAAATGAACACTGTGAAAGGGGGACATTGGCAATATGAGGCTACAGTAGAGTCACAATGGATAAAACCAGAGCCTGGGAGCACAACACAAGAGAATAAAATAGAGGATTGACTCACCTTTCAGGCAGAAATGTCAAGGGCATTAGCAGAGGTGGGTGGCCAGGCAGGAAAGAAAGAAAGAAAGAAAGAAAGAAAGAAAGAAAGAAAGAAAGAAAGAAAGAAAGGAAGAAGGAAAGGAAGAAGGGAAAAAAGAAAGGAAAAGTGTTATTAAACACACAAGACAATGTCAAAGCATAGCTACAATATACAGTAACCTAAGTGTTGTTAGTAAGACATTCATATATTAAAGTAAACCTTTGTAAACAAATTTTAAAAGTTGTACACAGTTTATGAAAATGTCTTTAGCATAATACCATTAGTGTAAATGTGTTGTGATGGGGTGCTACCTATAGTGTCGTATGTGTTAGCCTATACATAGAGTAGATATTCAGTATTTGATTGTGTCCCTCCAGATCATGAATCTAGGCCAAGCCCATTCATCAGCCCCATGGGATCCTACTGTGTGCTGGGCTCTCTGTGCTTGCCAAAAGAGCCGTTTGATAGACTGAAGTGGAGCTGCATCCTGCTATGAGCCTTTCTAAATAGCCAAAGGCTAAACTGTTCTCTTCCGGGTGCGGTGATTCATAGCATAGAAACCGCTGAATCACTGAACAATATCTCTGATAAATGTAATCGCCCAAAAGGCTATGCAAAAGCATAATAACCATCAATGAGATAATAATGGGAACTCTATACTGGCATGTACTGTATAAGCTATTCAGACCCTATTCAGAGAAGCGTTTTGGATAATGGGAGGGTTTGCAACTTCCACAGGTGCAGGAAGTAACATGTCCTGAAAAGTCCTTACTTCTTAGCAGTTGGGTCAGAAAAGACCTGGCCATCCTGACCATTAAATCACAGCCATTGAATGCAATATCAGATTCAAATATCTCACTTATATTTTCACTTTATAACTTACTAATTTTCTCACTTTCTTGCCAACTCACTCCTAGCTGTGATTCACTGCAGGCTCTATACAAAAAAAAGTCTCAAACTAAAGCACAAATGAGCATTATGGCACAGTCCCATCTCTACCCTGGGATGTTCTTATTAAATGGACACCTGTTGCTTTCTGGGATTGAACCCAGGTCACTCTGTCTGGCCTGCCGTGGCCCCCCAAGATGGCATGCCACCCCAGCTGTGCCAAAGGCATTATGTCCTCAGGCAGGCAGACAGACACACCTTCAGAAATCTGAAGCACTGTCACTGGTAGGCTATTGGTGCTTCTCCCTATAAACGTTGACCTACCCTGTATGATGTCATTTTGAATGCAAAACTTGCTATTCCAGCTTTAAAGTTTGTCCTCATGCGCAAGACTAAGTGAGACGCATGGGTAGCCTTCATGATTATGACGCAGTAAATATTAAATAATAAATCGCAGAATGAGGACTTTGAGGTTGCAGTTTTATACTATGAAATGTATATTGCTTCCTTTTTAAATAAAACATAATAACATCAGATGACAAGTAAATACATTATATGTGTATACTGTAGCCTATGCAGCCAAAGGAGGATTTTTAAGAGAACATCTTTAGTTAGTGTCAAATGAACCACTCTGGGAGCTGTCTGATCAATCAGCGTTTTCCAATTGATTGAATGCTGATACTGGTGTTAGAGTTTGCCGAGAAGGCTATATAGCTGCTATCATGAAACACATCAGGATACTCAACAGCAACTGAGGAATTTCGTTCAAAATATTATTTATGTAAATGCCATTAAAGATCATAGCCATTTATCACACGTTCACACATGACCATCTGCCAGGTGTTATTGATTTTCCATTGTGGATAACTCTGCTACCACCCTCCATTTAAACTGATTTGAGAACAATTACGGTAAGTCATCAAAAGAGCACAGCTATTCATTTGCCTGCCCAGTTTCCCTGATGTCTTTTTCTTCATACATCATTACAGGCAATGCACAAGGGAATACTGTACGGCTTTGACGAAAACTCTGCACCGATACACTAGAATGTTCTAATGAATGTTTTCCCTCCATCAAAGCTGTCTTTGCTTAGTTGTTTTAGTTGGCTGTTGGTCACAAATGAGAGAGAGAGAGAGAGAGGGGGGGGGGGGTCTGAAGTAATCCAGATACAGATGATGTACAGGCAGCAGCAGCAACATCTGCATCATCATCACCATCACCATCATCATCATCATCATCATCATCATCATCACCATCATCATCATCATCATCATCATCATCATCATCATCATCATCATCATCATCATCATCATCCTCAGCAGCAGCATCATCATCACCATCATCATCATCATCACCATCCTCAGCAGCAGCAGCAGCAGCAGCAGCAGCCTCATCACTTCCATCAGCATCATCAGCTGACACATTACTTCAGCTCTGTAGGCCCATCAAGGCATTAGTTTCAGTTTCAGTTTCAGTTTCAGTTTATTTGACAGGCACTTGCCCAAATCAACACAAAACATAGGTTATACACATCATGACAAACCACACAGATTAGACATCACAACACAAAAAGGCACAGAATAAGATGACTAAAATCTATACAAACATTGTGTCCAGTGAGCTCTCATCCTGGATGTATACCTTGCACTACTCACAGATGGATTACAAAGTGCCACCATTATACTATTGGTAGAAACATCCAGGCGCTGTGTAAACTTATGCATCAAGTTCCTCAAAAGTGCATGCAGTGTGCTTACTCCTGCGCAGACAAACATCAGGCTAGCACTCCCTCCTCTGGGAACCGTAAGTAAGATTCTCAATGCATCATTGTATGCAACTTGTAGCTTCTGCATGCTGGACTTCTTGTATAAAGACCAGAGGTGTGCAGTGTAAAGAGGTGTGCAATACGCCTTAAACAGGGCCACTTTCACTTGTGTGGAGCAAAATGTAAATTTACGGGCTATAGTGTTTGCCTGCGCATATAGCTTACAACACTGCCTATACATGTCATCATCATCATACATATCCTCTGTAATACAGTGACCAAGATATTTTATCTTTTTGCAGACATCAAGAGGGTTATTTGACAGTCTGAACACAGGAAATTTAAGGCCTTTATCCTGTTTAGTTCTACATATTAAAACAGCACTTTTACTGGAATTATACTTTATGTCAAATTGCACGCCATATTCAGAGCATACATTAAGAAGCTGTTGCAGCCCCGCACTACTTGGACTAAAGGTCACAAGGTCATCTGCATACATAAGATGATTGACTAGTACACCACCAATCATACACCCTGTGTTGCAGCCATTCAATTGTCTAGACAGTTCATCCATATACAAATTAAATAAAACAGGGGACAAAATGCCACCTTGCCTAACTCCATTGGACACACTGAAAGGGTCAGATATACTTCCCCCCCATTTAATGCGCATATTCTGGTGTGCATACCAATAGGCAAGTACCCTTACAATATATCCAGGCACCCCGCCTTGCTTTAATTTGATAAATAGCTTCTTGTGATTCACACGATCAAATGCTCTGGAAGCATCAATAAAACACATTAAAACAGTTGAATTTTTAGATTTATACAAGTTCACTATCTCTTTTAGGGCATATATACACATATCTGTGCCATGCTTTGGCTTAAACCCAAACTGATTGTCAAGGGAAGAAATATAAACATTCACTCTGTCAAGGAGGATTCTTTCCATCACCTTGGACAATATACTGGCCAGCGCAATAGGTCGGTAATTGTCCAGGCAGCCAACCTTTCCAGTTTTATCCTTGATGACAGGTACAAGCAGTATAGATAGCATAGATTCTGGCAATATACCATGAATCATCAGTCCTGTAAAGTTGAGTGCAAGTAGAATGGAGAGCATCTGACTAGCATGTTTCAGATGTTCCGCGCTAATGAAGTCCATGCCACATGCTTTACTGTTGGGTAATTTCTGTATAGCCTCATGCACCTCGTGTGTCAGAATTGTTATTATTATTATTCATCATGGGTCACAGTATCCACCACATATGGTTCGTATTGTAAACAGTTAAAAAGAGAACTAAAATGTTTTCTCCAAAGTTCAGCTATGTTATCTTCACCAGAGACACCTTCAACAGAACTAGGAAGGGAAGATTTACAGGTGTTAAGGGATCGCACCTCTTTCCAAAAGTCAGCCATATTGTTACTCATCATTTTACGAGCCATAGAGTCAGCCCTCATGGCTTGCTCATTTCTAGAAATAAATCTAATAGCATATTTATATCTGGCATTTGCCAGCTTTTTACATTCGAGCTCTGGGCCCTGCCTGGGTCTCCCAGCCAGGACCCAGAGCTTATACATTTCTCGGGCTTCAGCCTGATATGGGGCCACATGTTGAAGCCATCCAGGTCTTGCCTTATTTGCCCTGGCGCTCTTCCTTTTAGCAAGTGGTTTTCCAGCCTCATACAGGGCAGCCACTACAGCATCATACATGGCACATAGGTCAGACTTGTGTTCAGCATTTTGACAGTGAACATCTTTACACAAAATGGCTTCCTTAGGGAGGTGAATATTATTTAAATATAGGTCTGCATTTGTGTGATATGTTACCAAATCGTCATCTGTGAGAGTTGACCAGTCTATTTTTGAGGATACATTACCACTAACATCCTTAATGTTGTTACTTATAGATGGCAATTCTGCAACATTAATAGAAAAAGCCAAGGGTATGTGGTCTGTTAGTGCTACCCCATATTTAATTTCCATTTTCTCAATGGCAGCGTGACCTTCAGCTGTACTGAATGGTACTGCAATGGTACTGCAATGGTCAAGCCATGACGTACTGTGCCATGCTTCGCTAATGTATGTGTAAGTGTCAGCAGGTAGCAATAATTTACTTGACAGAGTGAAGTTGTTATCCTCACAGAAGCGGATCAGATGATGAGCAAATGGGGAGCTGGCATCAGTGATATCCGAGTTCATATCCCCAACAACATACACACTATAACTACTGTTATCTTGAATAAAAGCATTAATGAAAGCCAGCCTGTTGAGATATTCAACCTCATTGTCACTGGACTCATATGGAGTGTACACATTTAAAACAATAAAATTGTTACATTTGTGAGTGTACTGTAACCCAATACACCAGTCAACATCAAGCCTAAGTGGTTTTATCACAGCATCCAGCTTTTTGTCCCAGAGAACAGCTACCCCCCCTGAGATTCTGCCTCTGACAATGGCTTTGCTGAGATCAGTAGTTGACTCTCCGACTCCAAGAAAGTTAGTATTCAGAGTGTTCAGTTTATCCAGATCTTGTTTAGCAGTGAAAGTCTCTTGCAAACATAGAATGTCACATTCCGCCAGCAGACCATCCACGACAGAACGCTGAGCTTTATCTCCAACACTCTGCCCCAGCCGTAGGCCACGACAGTTGTAAGATATTACCCGAAGTGTCGTTTCCATGGCGACTAGGTGTCAATCCCCGGCACCGCAGCAGGCAAATTTCGTGGCTCATAAAAACGCCGTATTAAAGCTCCTTCAGGCCATAGTTCAGGGTTATACATTTCGGCAACATTCATGCATTCAGCCGAAACTTTAAAGGAGCCAACCCTGCTACGTGCATTGTCTATTTTCTGACAGGTGACGATTCTGTTAAGTTTACTTTGAAGATAATCAGCAAGTGTATCTGCATCAAGATCTGGGGAAAATTTTGTTGCAAATACGTTCACTATTTTTGTTTTCACAGTTTTAATTGTACTTACAGTTCCAGTGCCGTGGAGGACCGGATCTTTTACGCACGGTAGTGGAAGTGTGCCCACCCGGCGCTGTAGAGATACCAGCCTTTGCTTTTTGCCGGCCCGAGGCCGGCTTACCATTTTTAACGATGGTACTCCATCGTGGAGATCCACTTGAGGCCACTGTCCCGGTCGCATGTCTCCTCACAGCTATATCCACAACAGGGGACCCATCTCCACTATCCACCTGCGCGGCATTACGCGCTGCGTCTCTTGTCGGGTTCAGGCCCGCGGATTCAACGACGCCTCGGTGTTGGTCCTCATCACGCAGCACACCGCCACTTCTCACCCCCGAAGTCGACGTTGACAGCTCCATCTCGCGCTCTGAGTGTTCCGACGCCCTCAGGTCCACGGCTCCCGGCTCATGCAGCATGTCGCCATCTCTCACCCCCGATGCAGGCAGCAGTTCCGTCATGCTCCCCGGGCCACCGTGAGAGGCCTTGTCTGTTAGCCTCGGAGTAACCACCGCAGCAACACTTTGCGAGTTGGCAGATAGACACTCCAGTACTGTCACCCGCCTGTTGATATCCACCGTATCAGCTCGTGTAGCTTCACAAACACCGGTCTGGAGTTGGGTTATGTGCTTCAAGGCTACCACTTCCGCACACAGTTGCTCCATTCTCCGAAGCAGGTAGGAAACGTCTAGGCTTGAGAATGTCACTGGCGGCAATTCATCCAGATAGTAAGACACAAATCTGGGGATATCCTCCCCGCGTTCGTTTAAAACCTTGAGGCATAGTTTTATGTTGTTTGCGTCTCTGTTCTGTCCTTTGTGCGCAACACATCGCTGTGAAGTCCCCGGACACACTTCGAACAGAACTTTCTTGGAGGCTTCGATCGCCTCCGAGTCAAACGTGTTTGTAGCCAGCAACACAATTTCGTCCTGGCTTAAAGTCTTGATTTTCACAGCAAGGAAGTTTAAAAGCTCGTCCTCCACTATGACTTTGCCGTCTTCCGTTTTAAAAATCTTGGGTTGTATCTTTTTGTATCCCTGTTTCTTTCCCTCCGTATTTTTTCTTTTTGCATATATT
>NC_085865.1:16218846-16254867 GCF_034702125.1 Engraulis encrasicolus | reverse complement strand
TGAGATTCATTTCCCTGTTCATGTAGCTCCAGACAACAGCAGCAGTGGAGGAAACCCTCATCACACTGCACCTCTCACTTGAACTAATTCACTTCTCATGCATAACATGTAACTAGTTCCCCTAATTACAGAAGTAGAATAAAAAGAATTAAAACACAGGGTTGCTTTGGCCACTTCTGCAAATGCTGCCTCTGCTGCTGATTATTTCACCAGGCCAGTATTGCATGCAACAGGTAATGTGTTCTGGTGAAAGGGCAAAGGGAGGATGCAACAGAAGGCAAATTGAGAAATTTTAAGCCCATATGGCCTTCTTCAGGGCGTATGAAGAGAACCACTTTTTTAAACAATCAAGTTAGTCACATGACTCTCTGCCTCTTATCTCCTGCCTTCCCCTCACCACTCTCTTTCAGTTCTCTCTCTCTCTCTCTCTCTCTCTCTCTCTCTCTCTCTCTCTCTCTCTCTCTCTCACCTTTATGTCTACCTTTATTTTTTCTCCTGTCTCTGGTGACCCTCTCAGCCCATCAGCCTTGGCAGCCTCAGGCTCTCCTGTCTGCTGTCTCAGCATCCTCATGCGTCAGCTACACAGACCAACAGACTGATCAGACGTCTCCCAGCACTGCAAAGGTCAATTAGATTAGCTGTCGTATCCACAAACAGCCCTCATGCTGCTGTCCAGATGCTTTGCCTGCCCTGTGTGTGTGTGTGCGTGTGTGCGTGCGTGCGTGCGTGCGTGCGTGTGTGCGTGCGTGCGTGCGTGTGTGCGTGTGTGCGTGCGTGCGTGCGTGCGTGCGTATTTATGTACTGCCCCCAGGAGTGAAAACTATGTTGCAATCCCTTAGGGTTACTTGGGCAGTTTATTTATGGTAAAATATGTGTATTTATTTTGTGAATTTATCTGGGTATTTGTTTATGTTTTTCGAGGCGTACTGGCAGGCATGTAAACACCTGTTTTCCTTTTATTGCAACAGAAAGTGTTGAATCCTCCTGCCCAAGGCAAACCATGACGCAACATCAGAGAAATGGTTCCAAGTAGACTGTGCATGTGTGTGTGTGTGTGTGTGTGTGTGTGTGTGTGTGTGTGTGTGTGTGTGTGTGTGTGTGTGTGTGTGTGTGTGTGTGTGTGTGTGTGTGTGTGTGTGTGTGTGTGTGTGTATGTGCATGTGTGTGTGTATGTATCAGATGCAGACCCCCTCATACATCATATTTCCAAGAATGAAGACACATGGGACCCTTCGCCGCATGCTGTGCCTGTGTCCTTGGGTTATTACCTGCACTACTTGTCCAACTCATAAAAAATGTATTTCAGTATGCCGTATGTTCGATTGTTCAAAGAAGGTCTCAGTAAGGGATTTTTTTCTGAGGCCTTCTTGTCCTCTTCCTCCAGAGCTGTTCTGATCTGATTTTTATTTTCTTATCTGGCTGGTGAGTCTCTACATGGGGCACTATCGGAGATGCTCCCAGAATTCAATGCTTCTCTCAGATCACTTATCGGCCTTCATATTGACTTATGAGGCACTGTGGGGACTACTTCCTGCTTCTCAAACTCCCAGTTTCTAGCTCAGCCATTCTCCTATTTACATGTAGCTTGGAAACTGCTGTCCAATGTTAGAGCAGAGTACAGGGCTTACTGTGGTCTTCCTTACTGAGCACACAAGGGCTTACCGGATGGTGCCGCACTTTTTTTGGTAATCGATCTGCATATTTGCAGAGAGCTACTGCAGACTAAGAGTTGCTGTTTTGATGGAGGACGTGGTGTGAGGGGAACATACTGCTGAAAAATTTGTGTTGGATATGTGAATGTACTTTAGTGGCCCACAGTGCATCCTGGAATGCATATACTACAGCAGTCACATTCATACAGTATATAAAGACACGTGGGCATTTGTATATGTCAGTTTGTGAGTGTGAGTGCATTCACATTTGTGTCAATGAATGTGACTGCAGAAGTATGTACAGATTCAAAATACTCAGTATGAGCTATAGATGCTTCATGCTGCACCCTCCATCAATATAGCAACTGACAGGCACAAATATGTTGATACAAGCAGTGTTAATTTTGACAGGATTTTTTAATTTAGTTTTAGTTTTAGTCTCTTGACGAAAATGTGATTTTAGTTTTAGTCACAATTTAGTCATCTAAATCATTTTTGTTTTAGTCTAGTTTTAGTCGACTGAAATTCATACAATTTTAGTCGATGAAATCTAAAATAATTTTAGTCCACAAAAATGCATCGTTAGAGAAAGATGTTTGCTACTGTGCGACAGCACCACCACTATTTCATAACTGCATAAACTTCTTCGTCATGGATAAATGGGTAACAATATTTTTTCTAGCCATGGATTTCACTGAAAAGTAGGCCACTGCTGTTAAAAAAAGGTCACGGGTGTGCAGCACCCTTACGGTACATTTCTATAGGAAAAGTAAAACAACGGTCTCCTCTCTTTGAGGTGTGATATATGCATCTGTGTGTGTGGCAGGCAGGAATGCACAAATCCGGATGGTTGGGTTCAACATACATCCCCACCTCTGAAACAGGAAAATCCCATTTATGGGCAAACGCTACCAAGCAGACACATTCATGTCCCTCACCCCTCCCCACCCCACCTCCCCTTCCCTCACTCACCTAATTCATATCCCTCACCTCTTCCCACCTCACCTGCAAAAGAATTTCACATTCAGACTGATGACACAGGCACTTTTGCACGGACACAAGCATTATCCTTAGATTATTCCCTAATCAGCACACTCTGCTCTGACAAAATTGCTAAAAGTGCTTATTTGTCTAAGTCATGCCACCAGCACCAGGCTGAATTTTCAGTTTTCTCTTTTTTTTCTGTCAAGGAGCTAAGTGGATAAAGTCCCCTACCTCGGGGAGAGGTGCATGCTGGGTACAGGGGAATAACTGGGCTAGATTTGGGGAGAGAAATCAGATGAGGGTGGAGGTCCTGTTTAGTCAGTAGCTGACAGGCTTCACTTGGCTGGCAGGAGGATTCCCCTGGCCTGCTCACTGGGATGCCACTTGTCACTTGTCTGTCTGACAAACACATTGAAATGTCCACCTACAGACACAGACAGAGACAGAGACAGACCCACACACACACACACACGCGCGCGCAAAAAACACACACACACACACACACACACACACACACACACACACACACACACACACACACACACACACACACACACACACACACACACACACACCTACGACACACACCTACCCAATGGAGTGAAAACAAAATCCTCTTCCATTCTGCTGTCCCAAAAAAAGGAGAGCGAGAGAAGCAACAAGCACCAAGATTAGGAGACCAGAGTCGAGTTGTTTCCCAGTAGGCCAGTGATTCTCAAACTTTTTCAGACCGAGGACCACTTTGTCTCCCCAAAAATGTTCAGGGACCACCTGTCAACCGAAATGCCAGTTGACGGGTGCTAATTTGGCACTGCTAATTTCAATGCAGATCACTTATTTTTTACTCACATGCATTATGTGGTTATTGTGATGAAAATAAGACTTCAGCTATGCTTATCTTTGTAATAATGTTACAAATAAAGCCTACTGCTAGCTTGTCTTGGAAAATTAGAAATCCCCGTACGGACCACCTGAGCTGTGTCACGGACCACTAGTGGTCCCCGGACCACACTTTGAGAATCACTGCAGTAGGCTATGGTGCACTAGATGTGGATTGAGCGAGCCAGAAGGGACAGGATAAAAGTCAAGACCAGCAGGCTGTGTGGATGAAGACGGACCTTTACTGTTCATCACTGGCATCTGGATGAGGACAGACCTTTATAATAATAATCACAGAGTGTTGTGTTGGAAAGTGTGAGTGTGTGTGCGCGTCAGTGTGTGAGCGTGTGTGTGAATGCATGTAAGTGAAAGTGCTTTACTGTTTATCACTGGCATGTGGATGAGGATGGGCCTTTCCTCCTTATCGCTGGCATATGGTAAATGACACGCTGCACTAGGCAGGCCAGTAGTCAGACCTGCTGACATTCTTGGCCAGTCCCGGGATAAGAACTTCTGAAATTCCCCTTCACCTCCATACCCCCATTACAAACGATACAATGTTCTGATGTTATTATGCCACCCTCTCCCTGGGCCTGATGGAACAGATTTGCCTCACCCTGACAGCAAGGGGGTCACAGGTGAGAACCAGTCACCCGAACACAAACTATTGTGCAGGGACACCATTGTGTTCATGCACGAACGCACTCACACACTCTCTCACACACTCTCTCTCTCTCACACACACACACACACACACACACACACACACACACACACACACACACACACACACACACACACACACACACACACACACACACACACACACACACACACACACACACCAAACACAGTAATGAGACTGACTGTATTTGCTTGCCCATTAGTAAAGCCAGCGTTAAACTAAAATGTGTGCTGCCTGCAAAAACTCTAAAATCCATCTCAAAAGCTTGTTACTATGTGTGAGTGTGTGTACGAGAGAGAGAGAGAGAGAGAGAGAGAGAGAGAGAGAGAGAGAGAGAGAGAGAGAGAGAGAGAGAGAGAGAGAGAGAGAGAGAGAGAGAGAGAGAGAGAGAGATTGGGGGGTGCTCTACTTGCACAGAACAATTGTAAACACTCATTGCTGATAGAGTTTAAATGAAATAATTGGTAGCAAACAGCTTCAGAACACACCACTCCCACCCGACAGCCAAATACCACAATGGGAATTGTAATAGCTGAATGTCAAAGTAATGCAATTGCAAGTGGCATTCAAAAGATTTAACAGGATGAAAAGCACCATGTCGCTGTACATTGTCTTGGGTCAAGTTTGGCAATGTGTCCGACATGACATTTCACATCAAGAGCTGTAGGAGAGATGGGTAGAGTGCAGCATGATGAACACACAAGGCACGCCTCTTCCTTCTTCCTCAGATTGAAACCTGCTCATCTCTCTTTTCTTTCTTTGCCCCCAAGGAATACAATGGACATTGTACGAGGTAGAGAGACTATGGACACTAAGGGACACTTTACTGGACACTTGTCCTGGCTTCATATGTGCCACTCAGCTAAGGCACATGCGACACTGTGGACACTTTATTGTATTATTAGTTTTGGTGTGTGTGTATGTGTGTGTGTTTGTGTGTGTGAGAGAAAGAGAGTGTGAGAGATATGCCTGGGCAAATATGTAACAGTGAGCTATGGTTATTTTATGTCTAAGTATGTGTGTAAAAGTGAGCTATATATGGTTATTTTATGTCTAAGTATGTGTGTAATGTCTCGTGAGCATTGTCTTTATTTATGTATGTGTGTATGCTACTTGACACCTTAATTTCCCCCTGGGATCAATAAACGATACTCTACTCTACACTGTAACAAATAGCTGTTTATTTACGGCAATTCTGCAACAGCATTCTACTGTTTTTCGAAAAAACAGACAATTACTGTGAAAATATTACTTTGAGTCACATATTGAGCATAAACAGTAAGTACTGCACAATAGCAGTATTCGCCGTTGTGGAAAAGACTAGAGATGCACCGGATCCTGATTTTTAGGATCCTGCCGGATACCAGATCCACTGAATAAGATCCTGCCGGATCCGGAACCGGATACCGGATCCTACAAAAGGGTCGAAACATATAGTCTACTCGCACACGTGGGCCCTTTTTATTACGTTGGCGCAAACTATTTTTTAGACTCATTTGCTTATTGCCACACTGCCTGCAATAGCCGCTTCCAAAGGGATTTCACTCCATGCAGTGATTGGGGTTGTGAAAGACTGAAAAGCCTAAGCTAGACATGCACCAGACCCTGATTTTTAGGTAACATGCCGGATACCGGATCCACTGCTTAAGATCCTGCCGGACCCGGACCCTGTGAAAAACTCTATTATCCTGACGGATCCGGATCCGGAACCGGAACCGGAACCGGATCCGGTGCATCTCTAGAAAATAACAAGTTATTTTAGGCAGCACCATTGAAACCCATTCATCCTCCACTTGTCCGTGATCACCATCAAACTTCAATACCACCTGAAGAACTGAAGTCATTCTGACTGGTTAAAGATTATCTGATACTGTCAAGCATGATGAAACAATTTCTAAGGAAACTACAATACTTAAAAAGTGCTTGATGCAGCAAAGTGTGTGTAGCACATGCATTTTGATAGTGATGAAAGTGTGAATGGCTGAAACATTTTAAGAACTTGTAACACTCTTGCAGCCCCATCTAAACCAATCTGCTAATCAGTGCCTGGCCTCACCTGAGTAGGGCTGTTATGCCATTATTCAATTACGGGCGTCACCTGCCAAGGGCCTGATGACTCTGGTCACATGGTACTCTTGCACCTGTATATAAATCTCGACTATCAACACTTCAGTTGCTTGCCTGCCTGCTGGCTGGCCTGCATGGCACAGCATAGCACTTGTTTGCCTACAAGCTTGCTTACATGCTTGCACACTTTCCTCTTTGTGAAAGCTTGCTGTATGTGGCATCATTTGTGGCATTGTTGCATATAATGTGCCTGCTTCAAATTAGGCATTGCTTTGAGAGCTAGCTTGTAGTGCTGCTTGTTTGCTGTGCTACTTGGTGCAAAATATTTTTTTAAAGACTGACCAATGCTATATTCATCATTGGCTCATCAAGAGATACAGTAAAAAGCCCACCTTGCACACTATCATTGTAACATAGCACTGCGTACTCTGAAATTTTATTCATGCCCACACTTTCAAAGGACCACCGCAAACCATTTTCTCAATACAGCATTGCGCCATAGTATCATGCTCAAGGCACTCCAGTCATGGTGAACGATGGGAGGGTGGGGTGGTAACATGGCCAGGGTACCACAGTTATGGAGAATGATGGGTGGGGTGGGAAGTAGCCATGGCCATATTCATGAATACAACTATGACCCAGTATTTGCCTGTCATCACACAGTACAATTCAACTTTTTAACTGAAATGTACTGTTATTTTTCTGTAGAGTACTGTTATTTAACAGTTCAATTGCTGCTGAAAAAACGTTATATACTGTGATACATTAAACAGCAATGAGCTGTATTTGATTTTTGGTGTGAAATAACAGTAGAATTACAGGTAAATATAATTGCCAGTAACTGCCGTTATTTTGCAGGGAAATTTTCTTAGAGTGTACTCTACTCTACTCTACTCTACTTTCCCCTGATGAGCCTTGATAAGAACAGTCAAATCCAATGATTATTATTTTTCTTGATTTTTGCCTTTTTCCCAAAAAAAAAAGAAATCATTAGGGGTTCTAGTCATGAATTGAAGTGATTTCATGTCCTGTTTTGGTTTCAAAGAAAAGCTGCATTGAATACGGTAAGAGCGTCATAGCAACAAGGCAAAGACACTAGTAAATTACGTAGGCAGATCTTCAGAAATATACAGCTGTGACATTCACAAGCACACACACAGAGAAAGACATATTCCCGTAATAACGCTTAACTTTACGGCACAGTAATTACTGTAAACTTTCTGTGTAACCAACAGAAAATACATGGTGTCTAAAGGGTTAAAATGGGTAAATACAAAGTAAATACAATGTAATGCACACATATATATATCTTACCATGCATAAAAGATCAAAGATTTCACACTGAAGAATAGGAAGGTTTTGATGTTGTGTAGTGGGTAGCACTAAGCTCTATATGATACATGACACTAAACCAATGTCTTCTTCTTCTCCTCATCTTCCTCAATGTTCCCCCTCTTCTTCCCCTCTTCTTTCTTCAACCCTGCCTCTTTCCTTTCCTCTGAAGGAAATAAACTTACTGCTGGCTGCACAGGCTGACTCACAGAATTATCCTCACAGTAGGAATCAATCCTAAATAAATCACTCTAAAACGCTGCTTCCTCCACTAGTGCATTAGCAATGCAATGTTAATATGGTTGTTACGATTCTCTTTGCATGCCTGTGGCCTACCTGAACAAATATCGTTGGTGGTGGTGATGATGATGATGATGGTGATGATGTGATACATAACAATCATATAGGCCAGTGGTTCCCAACCTATGGGTCGGGACCCACCTTATGGGTCGCCAAAGATCCACAGGGGGTCGCGGAGCCCTCTTGATTTTAAGGGGTTTCATTATAAATATATATAGCCCATGTTGAATAAAAGACAAAGCATTTAACTAATAAATGCATAGAAGCAACAAATTGTAAGTGCTACATTAAACATTTATTCTATATTTGACCAAAGACGAATTGAGGAATAAAATAACTAAAATTAGTTTTCGCAGGAAACAGAGGGCATCTTGTGACTCCGTCTCGTGCGGGCGCTCGCGTGGTTGGGTCACCAAAGCTTACAATAGTAAAAACATGGGTCCCTTAAGAAAAAGGTTGGGAACCACTGATATAGGCCATGGACGTATGCGTTTGCACACAAACACACACACATGCACGCACGCACGCACGCACGCATGCACGCACACACACACACACACACACACACACACACACACACACACACACACACGACTGTGTAGCTCTTGCTATGCAAACCGTGTTCTGACGGGAGGATAAGTGTGACTAATGGCTTTTGTCTTTGGAGCCAATCCATGATCACACGTCATATTTCTCAAATTGTCCATAATTGTCAGATGATTCTGGAATTGATTTGAAGGAGGCGGGGGGGATGGGGAGGGGGTGAGAGACAGGCTGTCTTCATGATGGACTGTCTGTCTTGTTATTTCATTTACTCTCTCTTTCACTTTCTTTCTCCCTCTCTCTTACAAATTCTCTCTCTTTTCACTCTCTGTTTTGCTCTTTCACTCTGTCTTTCTGTCTGTCCTCACCCATCTTTCTCAGTCTCTCATTTTCAAACTTCCTGCTGAATACTTGAATAGAAAAAATTATCCATCCATTTGACATCAACATAGACCTCAAAAAGAGATCAATGTTTTTTTCCCCATTCCTCCAAACGCATCCGAGACCGCTCAAAAAGAGACACGTCCAGTCCATTGCTCAGTGAAATGAAAGAATAGATTTCTCTGTAAAAGCAGACTTGATGACGGGGGGAAGTGAAATGAAAGGCAGAGAAGTATTTTTTCTCATCTCTGAAGACATGCATGCCTGAATACACAGGCCTGATGTGGGGACAAATGGAGAGGCCACACAGCCTTTAAAGCAGTGTTTCCCAAACTTTTTCAGATGGAGGACCACTTTGTCCCCCAAAGATGTTCAGGGACCACCTGTCAACTGAATTTACAGTTTGCGGGTGCTAAAATGACACCGCAAATTTCAATGAAGATCATTTATTTTTATTCACATTTAGAAATCTCTCTTGTTGTGGTGAAAATGAGACCTGAACTATGTTTAGCTTTGCAATAATGTTACAAACATAGCCTTCTGCTAGCTTGTCTCGGAAAAGCAGAAATCCCCTCGCGGACCACCTGAGCTCTGTCACGGACCACTAGTGGTCCCCGGACCACACTTTGAGAATCACTGCTTTAAAGTGTAACTTGCAGTTTCCATTCCATTAACATGTGTGGAATTGGAATCAGGAATTCAGCAACCAAACAGAAAAAAAGACCCAACAGTCACTAAAAGAAAGGTTTCATATTTTCAGCCGAAATGTATTGGAAGAAACAAAGGGAATATTTTCCTTCCAACACACACAGAGACAAACAATCATACACAGGTTGAGGAATTGGGTGATGGTTCGTATCGTGAAGTAAGACTAAAGGGAGCCACGTGGGCCAGTGATCAACAATGGTACACACGCGCAAACACATGCGCAAACGCATGCACACATGCGCACGCACACACACATACCCACACACACACACACACAAACGGCATCTTCAGAGTATGTCTTGGCCCCCTGCTGTCTGCAACCTCTACTCCATACAAAACAGCAAGCTAAAACACGTGTCTTCTTTCTGCTTTGTATTTTATAACACCCGCTGGTTTACCCACACACACACACACACACACACACACACACACACACACACACACACACACACACACACACACACACACACACACACACACACACACACACACACAAACACACACACACCTTCATAACAACTCAGGCAAACGCCTCCCCATCCCCAGCCCATCATCATCATAGTCAACCGTATCCTCTACCGCACATCTCACATGGGGGACTAATGAGTGTATTGTGTACTGTGTGTGTGTGTGTGTGTGTGTGTGTGCGTGCGTGCGTGCGTGCGTGCGTGCGTGCGTGCGTGCGTGCATGTGTGTGTCCTCAGTGACAACACTCCTTCGGCTCTCAGCCAGCGTCTGCACTCTCTGCACCGTAGCTTGTTATGCTCGGCACCACGCTGCCTGTCTCTTTACAGCTGACATTTTTTTCTGACATTCCGTGGCATAATGGTACGGTGGCAAGCTCCCAAAGCGAATATCTTTACCTCGCGACAGAACATGACACCTTCTTTCAAGAACACTGACAAGGTTTCACACGAGATTTTTAAGATTTTTGTCCTACTTTCTCTTGTCTTACTAAAGACATTCAATACGTCGATTATAGACCTACTGCAAACTCAGCTTACATTTATAATGTATGCATTTTAATAAAGCAATTCATTTTAATGTAACGTGTCAGTCATTATTTGTATTGTAATAGAGCAATTCATTTTAGTGTAGCATGTGAGTTATTATGTGCACATACGTTCATTCAATGGGAGTTCTTATGTGAGAAAGGGTAGGCTAGTGGACCACATTTTAACTAAATGTGCTGTCTCTGCCATGAATTAATATTCTGCTCTTGACAGTTAATTACCCTACATGGGGCTACAGTAATCTCCATCAAGCCGAGGAGAATTCGGGGCTCTTTGTAAAAACAGTCTGGAGTTTAGAGAGGGCAGCTAATGTGTTTTGGGAGCAGAGTGAGGAATAAATGCAAATAAACTAAATGTATCCACTTCTCAACAGTGTATTCGCCGATACATTGTATGCACTCTACAATAGAATAAATGAAATGTATACAACATGTAAGGGATAACGGCCGACGCGGTGTCCCGATATCAAGGGAAATTGTCCATTATTGATTGCCAAGTCAATTTTTCTCTTGGTATCGGATCACCTGTAACGGTTGCCAGCATTCCCGTTGCCAGCATTTCAGTCATAATTTATTAATTTGTTAATCTAAGGGTTTGTGAGACAGTAAATTAACCACTTCGTTCGTTGCTATGGGAACCACTTTCTACATTTCAGGCAACAATGTTGCAGGCAAGTCACTTCGCTAGTTTTTGTTTCAACGTTCCTTTGATTTTGTGATTATTCTGTGATTATTAACTGTTTTTGAATCTAGGTTTTAGTCTTCGTCTTGTGTTGCACTGTGCATCTTATCATGGTAATTACCACATTTTTGACATAATATTTGTAATAGAATACTTGATGCTGCGACGAGATGTCAGAACGTTGACGGTCTAAAATTCTGCACTTCCACGCGTTTCAAACAGGCGGCGTGGGGTACATGTACACAATGATAAAAAATAATGGACATGAAAACACGTGGTCATTGGAAAATAACTCCACTACACACAGTGAAGCAAAATATTATAAATGCAAGTTATCCTAAATAGCATAATAGGGCCCCTTTAAAACAGTTAGTGTCACTGTACAGTTCCCTGTGCAATGCAACTAAAAGACAAGGTCACAAGGTGCAAGGTAAATAATCCAGTAGTCCCATCACCTGTGTGCCCAGTGGATGAGATGCAACCTTAAATGCCACGGCCAGCTGGTAGCTAAAGCAAACTGTTTCTCACTGCCTCTTGGGTACATTGTGCTGAGAAACTTGAGAGGATACACCATAGTTAATATGCACTACACCGACATTAAAAGCCATAAGTTTAAGGAGAGAGTTAGTGTAAAGCAATCCACAGATCTATTGTGCAAGGTCATTGAGTGCTATGGCAATAAAAAAGCTCAAGAAATGTTGATGCAACCGAATCTGATTCATGCGCTGGCATGTAACATGGGGCAATAAACTTACCTTCACTTCAGTTTCTCCATACCCCAATTCATTAATGTTATCTTAGCTTCTACAGTATTGTTTGGTCTGTGCTGCATCAAACGCACACGCACACGCACACGCACACACACACACGCACACACACACACACACACGCATACACACACACAGAAACACACACAGCTCAGACACCACTTACAATAAAGCCCACATAGCCACATCTGCATTCAGTAAATGTGTCTCCCCCTTGATATTAACTAATGCGTGTTAAGCCTAATGCTTTGCCGGGATGATCCAGTGCAAAGTTCTGGGAAATCTAATGGTACACTTTGTTTTCGTCGGGTTGATGACTTGAGCCACTCATTGCGATTCAACGTACAGCCTCGAAAGGTACGAATGCCTAAACTTTTAATCTTAGAAACAAGTGTCTGCACTCTATGAAGGACTTAACGGCCTAGAGTCCTGTGGTATGCTAGCAAAGCAGCATGATTCCCATGATTCCTTGCTAATCTATTTACAGTACATATTAATAATGCTCACTGGCACGGATTAATGCCACCCTGGTGCTTAAGAGCCAACACCATCGCCACACACATCACATCCTCATCCTCAGTCTGCCCATAGACTAAATAAAGCCATAGCCGCAACCACTGCTAACTAGCAAGAACATATTAGCTTTTGGAAGCCATGCTAAGGTTTGGGGGGGCATATTTAGTATGCAAGCAGATTAAGTAAGGCTGTGGTATATAATTGGAGATAACTCATCACCAGTACAATCACTCCCAGATCTTTGTTTTGTCTCTTAAATCTTTTTTGGTCTAGCAGCAAGACACATATGCTTACACCTAGGGATGGGATATCGGTATCGGTGTATCTGTATCGGGTTCAGATATCAACATATTTCAAAGATCGGATCGGATCGGAATTTTCCCAAAATATCTGAATTTTCCTGATACAGACATTGAGTCAGGTGCAATGTTAATTTGAAATCATAACACTTGCATATTAGTTTTCAGGATGGGATTGTTACTTTTTTACTTGCTAGTTTTTGCTTATTAATTGGTTTCCTGTTCTTCTGACTCCCTTTTCTGACCAAATAGTCTGCTTGGGCCTACCTCAAGTTGAAACCCATGCATATATGTGATTTTGGTATTGGATCGGACTAGTATCGGTATCGGCAGATATCCAAATTTTGATATCGGGACCGGATCGGAAGTGAAAAAATGTGTATCGGTGCATCCCTACTTACACCTTGATGGCCAGCTTCTCAGTCAAAGCAATGTGAGATCATTGTTAGAGCACAGTCCCCTTAACACATGCAAGGACTGTGGAATCAAAATCAGGCAACATGATTTAATGTGAAGTTTTCATTTGAAGGGAGGCGTAAGAACAGAATAAAACTGTCAGATGGCATCTAGTGCAGCGGGGCTGTAGCTGCAAAGGTACAGGAGCTATAAAACCTGGCAGTAGTTGGACTGTGCGTAATGTTTTTTTCTTTTCTTACGTCCTTATTGCAACCCAATAAAGAAGGCTGGGAGGGCTGCTAAGAGGTCACGACTTTACAGGTGTATGAATAAAAATGGGCGGCGAGAAGACTGTGCATACTATGGCGGGCATTTGTTGACTTTTCAGCTTGTTGGCTCGTTGGCAAGGTCAGAAGGATTTAGTTTATTTACTGTATTCCCCTGAGAAAGACTGAGTGAGTGGCTGGGACCTTGGAGCTGACTTATGCAGGGTAGGAGGTGTGCAAATGCCAACAAAGCATGGGCGACAAAATCCGGCCTACCTGACTAGCTTGGCACCATACTATGGAAGACTTTATGTTTAAATGTATGCTTCCGCTCCAAGGAAGAACAACTTTGAAAAAAAGGAAAAGGAGGAAGAAGAAAAAAAGAAAAAGAAGGAGAGACAAAGCTGGCTACCTCAGTGAATGGTTCCTTTTTGTCCCCTTTGTTGGCGATGACAATGGCATATTGCAAGCTTTGAAGGCGTTTCACTTTGCAAGCTTTGAAGGTGCTTTGCTACACATCATTCCACTTCCTATGTTCAGCTCTTGGAAGCTCAAGGGAGCTTAACTCACTGCCAAAGATTTTGATTTTGTTTTGATTTCAGATTTTGTTTTGACATAAACACTAACACTAATCTTAACAAAAAGGACTTCATAAGTTATATAAATTAATTCAAACTGCAGAGGCTGGTAATGTTGTTCTGTGGTGACTTTGTTATATAACTGCTAAATAGGAATGAATGTATTAAAACAGTAACACTATTGACATTTTGAGAGATTTATCTTGAAGTTTGCCACCATTCCTAGACCCACAATTTCCCAATCAAGGTTCAACAATTAAATGACACGAATGACTGAGGGAAGGCTGTATTTAGTGTATTGCTCTTCTGAAGTCCCCGTGTCTGTGATGTGCTATGGAGGCTGGTCACAGAACAGAGTCATGGGTATCATTAACCAACACTATCGTAGTTACTTGAATCAGCCTAATTTGTACAGAAACAGTTTGAATGACATTCATTGGTTCCACCAACATGCCTTGGCTAACATTCGTACACTGTTAAAGATTGTTGTGATTTCACATTAGAATTCTACATCAAGAAGATGTATATACCAGTTTACTATTCGCTGCTGTAATGTGCAATGCGTTGTGGGATATCATATAGAGTACAATTCACAATTGTAAATGTACAGCAGCACATAGTACTTTTTACAACATACTGTTGTAAAGATCTGTTTTGTCAGGGCTGCTGTCCTAATGCAAATGTATGCAAAGCCACATGCAGAAATTATGGAGCTCAGGTCACATTCTGATTGGATGCTTTTAAAACATGCATACAGGCCTGATAGAGGAGGAGAGGATTTGAACTGATTTGAAGTCTTCAATCGCACACACCTGGTCATGAGCAAGGAGGTAGACATAGGAGGGTTTACAGACATCATCGGAGCGTAGTACGGAATGATAGCAAGGGGAGTCCAATTTTCTTCTTCCATGGTCAAATTGGAAGCATGGTAAAGTGTGGAACAGGCCATAGGATACAATAGTGAATGTTTGTCACCTGTCCTTAATTATCCCCCGCAATTAATGCTGACCGACAGCTGCAGTAAATTTGGCCACAAACTGAGCACTGACAACCGGATATCCTCTTTCGACCAAATTTGTGGAGTACGAATTTTGTCCATCATGGCATCGCACACACTGACCATGTGCACCATGTCATTAAGCATAAATGTATTAGTTCTATGGCATTAAAGCAACACCCTCATACTACGAAGCCAATTGGAGCCAATTTTGGTCCCCTAGGGGAAATTCTTTCTCTGCATTTATCCCATTTGGGCTAGTGAATCACATTGAAGTACACACACTAGTCCGTAGCAGTGGGCTGCCTGCTGAGTGGCGCCCGGGGAACTGTGTGGGGGGTTAGGTGCCTTGCTCAAGGGCACTTCAGCTGCAGTCCGGTCGGGCATTGAACCGGGAACCCTTGGGTTGCCAACCCAGTGCTCTAACCACTGAGCCACGACTGCCCCCAACTACTACGTTGTGGCCAATGCATTTTCCATTGAGTGATACTGCTTATCCAATCTACCTTCTTTGGTCATGAGTCAGCTGATTGTAAATGATGTCCAGATGCGCTAATTTCAGCTCAGTGCAATTCAAAACGGGCTTCTCTCTGCTAAAAGGGCATGGGAGAGGCCAATGATGGTTTGTCAATTTATACAAACGATAGGCAGGTCATAGAGCATAAACGATGCTCAGGTGTGGCAGCCCCCCTGTGGTTCAATTTGGCTTTTTGATGGCTTCGGCAACAGAATATATCTCAAAATCCCATGAGAAGGAATGGAAGCAGAGGCCCAGGACCATTATTTTCAAAGGCTGTATGTTGTGAAGTTTCCAGTGTTTGCGTTGGAAGAGCGCAACAATTAGCTGGCAACTTGTTGCTAGCAATTTGGTGTAATTTTACAACAATTATCTGGCAACTTTTTATTACCAGCAATTTGCTTTAATTTTACTTCAATTAGCTGGCAACTTTTCACCAGCAATTTGCTTTAATTTCACAACAATGAGCTGGCAACTTTTTGCTAGAAATTTGGTGTAATTTTACAACAATTAGCTGGCAACTTTTTATTGCCAGCAATTTGCTTTAATTTTACTTCAATTAGCTGGCAACTTTTCACCAGCAATTTGCTTTAATTTCACAACAATGAGCTGGCAACTTTTTATTGCCAGCAATTTGCTTTAATTCTACTTCAATTAGCTGGCAACTTTTTACCAGCAATTTGCTTTAATTTCACAACAATGAGCTGGCAACTTTTTGCTAGCAATTTGTTGTAATTTTACAACAATTAGCTGGCAACTTTTTATTGCCAGCAAGTTGCTTTAATTTTACTTCAATTAGCTGGCAACTTTTCACCAGCAATTTGCTTTAATTTCACAACAATGAGCTGGAAACTTTTTTGCCAGCAAATGTGTTGTAATTTTACAACAATTAGCTGGTAACTTTTCACCAGCAATTCAACTCAACTTCACCTTACTGGTGCAATGTGCAATTAATGAAGATTGGCCAACAGGCTGGCCCACTTGAGCCATGAAACTTCCCACACATTAAAAGGACAGGTGTTTCAGTTATTTTGGTCAACCACTGTGTAGACAATTCTACATATATATGGAATGTTTACTTATAAACATGGATCAGAATGAAAACTTTTTGGAACTGAAGTTTTGATATGTGCATTAAACAAGGGCCAAAACCAATCCATTTAAGAATATCCTTATACTTTTTTAAACACTATCTTAGAAGGAGCCCAGTCTGTTTTTAAACTGTAGTTCTAGAGCAGGAGCATCAATGATTGGAACATTCTAGGAACTTGTTAGCTTTTGATACAGATCTCTCTTGTTACTCTGTTGTCACACTCTATACCTAACCAATCTGTCAATTAGTGCCTTGCCTCACTTTATTGCTAATCACTTTCATGCCGTGATTCAATGATTGCCAGCACCTGCCCAATGCCTGATTACTCTGGTCACATGGTTCACTTGCCCCACTATATAAACCTGGACTGTCACACTGCTTTGGTTGCTTGTCTGAATGGCACAGCATAGCGCCTGACTCACTGGTGCTCACTGGTACTGGCAATCAATTGATTAGCCGACTAGATGAGTGGTTGGTTTGTTGACAAGGTGGCTGACAGCATAGTGCCAGTTGACCAGCTAGCTGCCTGGCAGGTTGACTGACAGCCTGTCCGCCTGGTCAGTTGATTGTCTTGTTGACTGGCTGGTTGACTGGCCGGCTGCCTGTCCGGTTGACTGGCTGCCTGGCAGCCAGTCAACCAGCCAGTGAATCGGACAGGCAGCTGGCCAGTCAACCAGCCAGTCTGTCAAGGCCAGTTGGCTACCTGGTCGGTTAACTGGTTGGCTGCCTGACAGGTTAACTGGTTGGGTCGTTTCATCTTTTGAGAGCCATCTTGTAGCATAGCAAGTTTTATGGTGTTTTTTGCATAATATTAAATTTAGACCACTTGATTGGTTTGACAAATGCATTTCCATACAGTCCTTATTGTGACTGTTTTTGAATTCCCCTTTGAGATGACTTGATAAATGAAAGTCCTCTTGAGGAAACTATCACTGTCACTGTGACAACACTATGCTGAGTGATTTATTATTTGTGCCTCACCCATGCAAGGCTGAACTTGTAGAAGTATATGCTTAGAGCAGAGTGGCATTATGGTACCATGCTATCTCAGTCATGGTGGAGGATGGGGACGATACCATGTTGAAGGCATCTCAGACATGGAGGCGGGCAGCGGGGTGGAGGCGGGAGGAGGCGGGCGGATGAGGGGGCAGGACATGTGCCATGGTCAGAGTAGTTTTGAAAACGGAACAGTGTTGTAGTTTTAAACGACTTGCTGGCAACTGTTTTTTTTCTGCAATTTGTTGTAAATTTAAAACAATTTGCTGGCAATTATTCCCCATCAATTAGCTGTAAATTTCAGCTTGAAATCTTTTACAGTGTATGGCTCCCACGCGAATAAATGTCCCTGTCAGTGTTTGGGCCTCTTATCTCCTCTCTATCATCACCATCATCTCCACTCAGCTGTGGCTAGTCTGTTCCCCTGTCACCTGAGCAGGGGGTGAAAGAGTGAGAAACATACTGCCCAATGGAAACCCATCCACGTCCACAGGGAGCACTCAATGCTGTTGTCTGGTGGTCAGGTCATCTGGTCTGTCCAACGCATGTCACCACCACATGCTGTGAACTCATTATCTTAGTAAATGTCGATGAAAGTGGCTGCCCACAGGGGGCCAAGATGATTCAGACAGTTTCTGTTATATAATAAAGGATGTCTGTATTGTCCAGCAGGTGAACTCATTCTAATGGTGTTCAGGGATGGGTTTCATTCAGGCTCACAAGCAGACAATAATGATTAGTGATAAACTGAAGATATCCTGATTGACTGGTAACTGATGACTGTAATAGATTGTCTACCCTTTATGGAAGGCCCCATTTCATGACACAAAACTGCAACAAAACAAGTCACTCTGAATACATCTCTACAGGAGACTGCCTATTGTGTGAGTAATGAGTGGAGTGGGGAGAACAGTTGGTAGAACAGAACAGAGTGCGATGGCTGAAAAGGAAGTGGGGAGTGAGGAAGTGTGGACTAGACTAGTGGAACTCCAGGAATGGGTGTGAACTGTGTGAGCAAACTTCCTAGGATGCAAAAGTGCCCCCCTCGCTTCTCTTTCCTCTCTGCTTGCTCCCTCTTTCACTACCAATGTCTCCTGTTCCTCCTTATATTTTTTCATCTGTGTCTACCTTAAGGCACTCAAATCCAGGCCTTCAGGCCTTCAGGGTCCCAAACTGGGACTCTGACCTCTACTACCAAGAGACAGCTGATTTGTGTGACAGGCAGAGTGCACCCACACCTTTGTAGTTAAGTAACAGTACATGAATGTTTGTAAGAGTGCATGAATGCGTTCGTGATTATACTTACTGTATGTGCAGGTATGTTGATGTGCTGTGTAACTGTTAACTGAACAACAAAGCCAGAATGTGAGTACTACATGATATCCATAACATCACCTTAAGTTTTTGCTAAAAAAATAGTATAATTTTGTGTAAGTGTACGAAGTATTATTGCCTTCAAATTGTACAGAAAGATGAGAAACTTCCCTCATTCCTCTGTGAACCTCTTGTGTGGCCTTTTCAGGCGTGTTCCTCTGATGGTCCATGATTAATGGAGCAGGTGCAAAGGTCACCACCATCATGGGAGGGGGATTATGGAGTCAAACTTTCGATAAGGTCGGTGGGGTCAGGTGTGCACACTACCATGGAAATGACCTTCCAATATAACAGGTTTTCTATACACTAAAAAGCCTCACTCTGCTCTGATCTTCACCGAATGTGGAGCAAGAGAGAGAGGGAGACTGAGGAAGAGATGAGAGGAGAGGTGTGGGGAAGGGGAGGAGGTGAGTAGAGAAGGAAGGAAGAGAAGAGGAAGGAAGAGAAGAGGGAAGCAGAGAAGAAGAGAATGGAGAGGTGATACTGCATGTGGAGTAGAGTGTGGAGGAGATCAGACAAGGGGGAGGTTAAAATACAGGAAAGGGCAGAAAGGTGAGAGAAAGATCGGAGAGGAGAGCTGGGAAGGGCAGAGGGAAAAGAAAGAGGTGAGGAGAGCAAAAGGCACAAGAGAGGAGGGGTCATAAGCTGTAGAGTGGAAGAGGTGAACAGAGAGGTGGACAAAGATGAGGAACAGCATGGGGAGCGAAGGAGACATAAAGGGGTGATGAGAGGAGACGGAAGGAGAGAGAAAGAAAGGTGGGGAGACAGGGGAGTACGTAATATATAAGGACAAGGCCAGAGAGGGGATGAAGAGGAAAGAGGATGAGGAGAGGTGAACAAGTGAGAGGGAGAGAGAAGGGGGTCATAGCAAGACCAAGGACGGTGAGGAGAAAAGTTGGTTGGGGGATGAGGTCAGAGGAAAGAAGTGATGAGAGAGAGAGAGCGAGAGAGAGAGAGAGAGAGAGAGAGAGAGAGAGAGAGAGAGAGAGAGAGAGAGAGAGTTTTCCCTGTACTGTATGTGCGTAAAAGCACGTGTGAGAGCGGGAGAAGGGGAGCGGGAGAGTGGAGGTTTCATAGGCTTTTTCCCTGACTGCACAGATGTTCACCAAAGTGCTGGTGTCAGCCTCTAGTTAACGCTCCAGAGCAGTGCAAACAATCGATTTTGTGAGTGGCTGCCTGTCCCCCTCTCTCCCTCTCTCCTTCACGGCTTGACCTCCTCTCCCCTTCACCTCCTCTCCCCTTCACCTCATCTTTTCCTCTTCACCTCCTCTCCCCTTCACTTCATCTTCTCCTCTTGACCTCCTCTCCACTCCCCTCACCCCTCGCCCCTGACCCACTAGGTGAGAAATAAGAGTGAGAGGGCTGTGAACTGTATTGTGTCCATCCATACATGAGCGAATGCATGTGTGTGTCAGTCAAAAAAGGTGATGACACAGCAGTGGCAGCATTGTGAGAATACGGTGATATATAGAGCTGTCTTCCTCCGACCCCTTATGGCTCATACGTTGGCATTGAGCTGCCAGGGATGGTAATATTCACGTTTTCTCCCTTTTTCTCTTCTTCTGTCTCACCTACATTACTCCTTTCTTCCTTTTTCTTTCCTCTTTCCTGCTCCTTTGCTGCTCAATAGCGACTCTCTCTAGGCATGCCTTTCTCCATACTCTACCACTCACGGCTCACGGTGTGTGTGTGTGTGTGTGTGTGTGTGTGTGTGTGTGTGTGTGTGTGTGTGTGTGTGTGTGTGTGTGTGTGTGTGTGTGTGTGTGTGTGTGTGTGTGTGTGTGTGTGTGTGTGTGTGTGTGTGTGTGTGTGTGTGTGTGTGTGTGTGTGCACATGTGTGAGCTTGATGTAACTGACTTTTGCACGTGGTCACTTACACACAATATCTCAGGGTTTGATGTGTTTGCTTTGCAAAAGAGGGTCAAACTTTCAGACAATTATCTGTCAGCCGGATGAGATATGAAAGGAGACATGAAAGGAGTGAAGCACAGCTGGGGAAAGGTGGATGTACAATACTCTATGTGTCTGTTGCACTTAAAATAAAAGCTGGGGTAGACTATGCATTTACTTGACTATGCATTTACTTGACATTTGCAAAAGTACAAAAGGTCAGGTTTGAAAAGGGTTTTGCAAATGGATTTTAAAAGGTCTGGAACTGGTGTTTAACATTCTATTATACCATAGTGCAGTTCAGCTTTGGGTTCTTCCATAGAGAGCAACAGCTTCCTCTCCCTGCCCTATGCTTTACAAATCACACCATTGTGTCTGTGCCTCCACTGCTGTGACCTTTTAAGTTATATAACTTTGGCTGGTTGTGAGGCACGTGATGTTCCTTACAGATTTAAGTCAGGCTCTGCAAGACCAAAGTTCCTTACAGATCAAAGTCAGGCTCCTCAAGCCCGTTTCAGACTCAGTTATTTACCTGCTTTTCCTTTTATATTCCTGTTTCAGCCCACCAAGGCTTTGAATTCAATCCCTTTCTGACAGGTTAATGATGTGGGCCCTATTGACGTCCACCTAATTAGATGCCATAGTTGAAAATGTTGGTTGTGAAAAAGGCATAAGGGGGTAATTCCATCTGTAGGGTTTTGAACCTGTATTTAAGTGGGGGAAGGGAATTGGTTGAGATTACTAGAAAACTACTTCTGTAACTGGCGACTTCAAAGCATTCTATACTGCTCAGACTCAACTTGCCAAAGCCCCGGAGCACTAACATTCTCAGGGTCTTTCTATTTCCTTTCTTTCCTTTTTTTTTACTGTCCTTCTTCCTTAATTTCGTTGTCCTGCATCCTGTCTTCCTTTCTGTCCAAGATAATTTTTTCCATTCTCTCCCCTGACAGTTATTTTTCTTCTTTCCATCCTCCCTTCCTTCCATTCTAGCTTCCTTCCACTCTAGAGAGAGAGAGAGAGAGAGAGAGAGAGAGAGAGAGAGAGAGAGAGAGAGAGAGAGAGAGAGAGAGAGAGAGAGCTTGATGGCCAGACAGACACAGACATGTCACCTCAGTGATAGCCAGAAGGGTGACAACTTTCTGGTGATCTCTTTTGATGGGGACTGACTAGTTAAGGTGGATCTCTTTTTATAGGGACGGATCACTTGTCATCTCCCCTGGCTCAGTGCCAGCCAGCCTTGTCTCTGCGCATCAATGCTCTGACTACCATGTGCAGGCTTTATTCCCATTGGCTTTACAGATGTGGTGTGTGACAGCCATAGGGAAGAGATATTATAGCTCTGGTAACTAGGATACAAGTGCCAGTCAAGAAGGCGTTGTACTGTATTCTTGGTCTTTGTATATGAGTATTAAAAGAAGAATGGTCAAAAAAGAAAAGATGAAGCTCTGATCACAAAGACTTTGCAAACAACAAGCACAGAGCTGATGACACTGATAAAAGCCGGCTGCTGTCTTTTTGCTCAATGATGCAACATCTTTCTGAAAAAATCTTCTGTTAGTTTCTTGGAGGACTGTTGCAGAACTACAAAGCTTCAAATCAAAGTATTCAGTTAATTCTGCTGCAATAGTTTTTTTTATTCTGCAACTATAATTTGAAAAGGACTCATTGTGAATACCCATTCAGTCTCTATCCAATTTTTACTGGAAAACAGCCTGGCTAACTGGAAGTCAGTCTGGCTGGCAAGTGTTTACACTGTGTGTTTAATATGTTTACACATGTTTCATTTGTATACATTTTCAAACAGCACCCATTGACCACAGTGATATCATGGTACAAAACAGCGCAGCACACAATGCTGCTCCACACCACACCACACCACACCACAACACACAACAGTGTAAACAACAGCATTGACTCAGGTGCAGCCATGACAACAGATCCACCAGGTTCTTTAACAGGGTCAGGCTAAACAAATTTCAGAGCAGAAAATGTGTTATCCAGTGTTCCCAGAATAACTATGTGTGTGGTCCTCAGAAGAGAATCAGTGATGGCCTTGGAGCGCACACTCGACACTCCGTAACAAACACTCAACATACCATAACACACATTCGTCAAACCACAAAATCACCACACACTAATTCATAGGAACCACTACACAACAACCCTACACACACACACACCACTTGAGAGGTTCACCTGAAATAAGTCAGGCTTAACCAGGATGCCAGCACTGCAAAGCACCCTGCTTATCACCCCTAAGCAGTCCACCCAGAGAATCACTTCCTCCCCCCTTCTCTCTCTCTCTGTCTCTCTCTCTGTCTCTGTCTCTGTCTCTGTCTCTCTCTCTCTCTCTCTCTCTCTCTCTCTCTCTCTCTCTCTCTCTCTCTCTCTCTCTCTCTCTCTCTCTCTCTCTCTCTCTCTCTCACACACACACACACACACACACACACACACACACACACACACACTGCAATGCCTTTGGCAGAGTCTTGATCCCTCTCCTCAGCTAGGCACACAATAGCAGGCAAGCGAACAAGCCACCAGCAGAGGCCATTCAAGCTAGCTAAGCCAGGAGCAGTGGAGATTATTTAGGTTACCGATCGATATGGAATACAGGTGTCTTTATCCATATTTCCTCTACTCATTTTGCAGATAAGAACCCCACACCTCCACCTCCACATTCCTCTCTCTCCAATACAATTCCACATCTCACTGCACATCCAATTTCCCGTTAATTTAGTATAGATGAGCCTGTGGGGTTGGTCCATGAGGATCCTGGACACTGAGAGGCATCTGGGGAGTGATGCAACACCACTGCAAACCCCTCAGGTGGATTCTGAAAAAGACCTGAGAAGGCTTTCAGATCAAGATTCAGACTACTCCAGCAGAGAGAGAGAGAGATATATATATATATATATATATATATATATATAGAGAGAGAGAGAGAGAGAGAGAGAGAGAGAGAGAGAGAGAGAGAGAGAGAGAGAGAGAGAGAGAGAGAGCCGCGCACAGACTACAACTACAAAGACTTAAACAGAGAAGACAGGCTACCGGGGAATACCCCACTGAAGGCAATAGTCAAATGGAATGGATGTGATAGCTAACTGGCCTGTAATGTGTTGCAATAACTCAACTAATTACATAGTTGTTTAATATTCAGGGCTTGAGGTGGGTACTGTGGATGCTTTTCAGAAACACTGATGCTCCATTGAATTGCACAGCCAAGCATTTCTTTGAACTCACAGAGATGTTTCTTTAAT
This sequence comes from Engraulis encrasicolus, assembly GCF_034702125.1. Taxonomy (NCBI): domain Eukaryota; kingdom Metazoa; phylum Chordata; class Actinopteri; order Clupeiformes; family Engraulidae; genus Engraulis; species Engraulis encrasicolus. The sequence goes on along the minus strand of NC_085865.1, from coordinate 16,230,693 downwards.
GTGTACACACATGCCGTACTATCACACACACACACACACACACACACACACACACACACACACACACACACACACACACACACACACACACACACACACACACACACACACACACACACACACACACACACACACACACACACACACACACCCATATGAAAAAGTCTTATTAAAAACGCATAATGGATTATATCTGTTCCATAAGAATAGTATAAGGGTCATACAAGGCACAAACCCACATATACAAATCTAACTATTTTTTTATTCATTTTCAGTCATATATGTCATACACAATTTATGTTACTAGGGGCTTATATATTTCTTATAAGTAAAAAGATTGGAAAATAGTGCTGTTTTTGGATGAATGTCAATCAGATGTGTGCTGTATTTGTGCCATGTTGTATGTGTTACAGTAGGCTATGTGTATGCCATATTTAAAGGTGCACCATGCAATATTTGTTGTAGCTTATTTCCAGCTAGGGTGACCACCTGCTAATAAGTCCAAGGGGGGACAAGCGGTATGCTTCGGAGGGACAATGTGGGACAGACCCCCCCCAACATTTGTCTTTAGGCATATACTGTAGGCCTATATATATTCAAAGTGATGTAGGCCTATCCCCCTAAATCTTGGGCTTTATATGCCACACTTGCATAGGTAACATAGCATAGGTAATATTAACCTAAACAACTTAAGTTCTTCGTCAGGTTGTTTTTTTCTGGGAGCTTATTTAGACTGTCTAGGCCTGTGTTATATACGAATATTAAGCTTACATTTAAAGTCTCATGCATTGTGGGCATGTCAAACTCTTATAAGAATTTATACTGCATACAGCCATGTTATACGGCATGCGTATAAGTTCCATATAGTATTTCTTTTCGAAAAGGGGCCATAATCGACTATCATGATAGACATATATTAGAAAACGCTAAGGCTGTAACGATACACCCAACCCACGATTCGGTTTGTATCACGATATATGACCCACGATTCGATACGCCCCACGATATTATTATTTTTTTAAGGGAAAAAAATAAGAAAATAAATTATGGGCTATATTTATATATAGGCCTATGCTTTCTTTTTGCATTTACCTGCCTACATTATTTTTTTAGGTCTACTAAATGATGTTGCAGATATAGGCCTACCACTGCAACCTGTTCCCCAGGTGTTGACATCAAAGCACAACACAGAGAAATAAGGGATATTAGTTCACCAAGGAAAAATAGGCTGATTACAAATAGGCTTAGATCATATCATGCTGAGATGCTGACCATGTGTGAGAGACAGAGATGGAGAGAAGGGTCAGGGTTCCAGTATAGGTAGCCTATAACAACTGTCTCACATTGTCAAACATTATCCAATTAATATCCAAACATTAACTGAAAACAACACTGGTCATATTTCGTCAGGAAACATGTTGTATTAAGTTACTTACAGAAATGCAACACTTAATTTTGATGTTTAATATTTTTGTAACTGTTTTGATCGTGCAGCAGCGCGCACGCGCTTATACAAACAAAACTCGAAATGAACCTCAGTTATGTTCTCAGTATGCAACGCGCACGTTGTATTTTGTTTGGTTTTGTGATTTGACATTTTGAAATGGAGCATGTTTTCGCTAGGCAGGCTTTCAATGTGGGGAGGATATAATGCTGCCTAATATCCACATTGACCTCAACGTTCGCCCGACTTCAGACATTCTTATGAGCGTATAGGCTACAGTAGAGCCCTTTCAAAGCTCTTTCAAATTTGGGCAGGCGGAGCATCTCGCTCCCTCGCATTCTTTCTCTCTCTCCGCTCAACGTCTATCTCCACTCAACATACATCGGCGCATGCATGAATCAAAAACATCTTCACACGTTTGATAAAGCCTTCTTGGTCTGTTGTTCATATCTGTGCTTTACCTTCCGACGTTTGCCCAAGTTTTTTAGTCTCGCGGTCGCGGAGGTTGCTCAGGCAATGAATAACAACCAATGCACGTGCTGCTGGTTGGACGGAACATTTTACAGGAGAGAGGGGTGAATGGAAGTGTTACTCGCTCATGTGCGCCCCATTTCTAATTGTCTTTGAGCGCATATACAAGCATTAAGCGCATATGCAAGCATTTGCCTGTATCCTGCTGTTTTCTAGACTGAGGGGTAACAACTTTAAAAGGGCGCATCGCGATTCTGCGAGGAAGGTTCGCGATAGGGGTTCGTGGGTCTGCGTACCGCGATCCCTCGGTTCGATGCAATATCGTTACAGCCTTAGAAAACGCATAAGTGACTCTTGTAAATCTGGCACATTTTTTCTATACGATTTCATGTAAGGAACATGCATGTTTGCTGTATATGAATCATATAATTCTTTTTCATATGGGCACACACACACACAATGAGGAAAAGAGTCAACACCAAATATAGTCCTACACCAAGTCACAAACAAATACAAACCCAGCAACTGACAGCCAGACTGAGTCAGAGGGAGTCAGAGGGAGCCAGAGGCCTGACAGATGCCAGACACCATACAGCACATCAAAACAAAGAGAAGAGAAGAAAGCAGCAGACATGGGTAAGAGACAATACAGCCTCCTCTACCCTCCCCAGCCAGTAGACATGGGCAACAATCTAAACAGTCACCTCTACCCTCACCAGCCAACCAGCAGACACGGGCAAGACATTAAACAGCCTCCTCTACCCTCTCCAGCCAACCAGCAGACATGGGCGAGAGAAAAAACGGCACCCGCTACCCTCACCAGCCAACCAGCAGACATGGGCGAGAGAAAAAACGGCACCCGCTACCCTCTCCAGCCAACCAGCAGACATGGGCAAGACATTAAACAGCCTCCTCTACCCTCTCCAGCCAGCCCCTCAGCCTCTGGTCCTCTCCTGGCCTCCTGCTAGCTCTCTGCTGGCTGTCCCCTCTGTACTTTGTTTGTCTTCCCAGCTCGCCCTCTGTGTGTGTGTGTGTGTGTGTGTGTGTGTGTGTGTGTGTGTGTGTGTGTGTGTGTGTGTGTGTGTGTGTGTGTGTGTGTGTGTGTGTGTATGTGTGTTTTGTGTGTGTGTGTGTGTGTGTGTGTGTGTGTGTGTGTGTGTGTGTGTATGTGTGTTTTGTGTGTGTGTGTGTGTGTGTGTGTGTGTGTGTGTGTGTGTGTGTGTGTGTGTGTGTGTGTGTGTGTGTGTGTGTGTGTGTGTGTGTGTGTGTGTGTGTGTGTGTGTGCGTGTGTTTATGGTAATGTATCTCTATGTGGGTGTGTCAGTGTCTCTGTGTGCATGTGTGCTGACTAGCCCTCCTCTGTACACTCCTCCTCTAGAAGTCTGACCTGGCCCTCTTCTCTTCTCCTCATGCCTGACTGCCTCTGGCTGTGCTCGAGGTCTGACACACACACGCACGCACGCACGCACGCACGCACGCACGCACGCACGCACACACACACACACACACACACACACACACACACACACACACACACACACACACACACACACATGGCTGGAATAATGCTGAAGTTGAAAGCAGCTGATACAGTCTCTATGACAACCAGAAAAGTAAAGAAAAGATCAAAAGTCAAATGTCTCTGTCAAGTTATACTTTGATTCAAAGTCTGAAAAAACACTTGCTGCAGAACTGCTTTGAAGTGGTATGTAACTGTAATGGGCATTTGCTTATTATATGATGTTCTTTTTATATTAGACAGATGGCAAATGCACTTGTGGGTGGAGAGAGAAGATGCAATCCTATAACATGGCTTTGTAGTGCACACACACACACACACACACACACACACACACACACACACACACACACACACACACACACACACACACACACACACACACACACACACACACACACACACACACACACACACACACACACACACACACACACACACACACACACACACACACACACACACACGAGCCTAATTACCGGTAGTAGTCAAGGCATGCCGTTAAAATGGACCAAGCTGTCAGACATCAGACAGAAAGTGTATGTGTTGCTGTCCGTGGTGCTGAAACAATGAGGAGCCATGGTTGCTGTCCGTGGTCCTGAAATAAAACTCAACAACTAACAGTCAAGTGCATTTAGCTGTCAGCCACTGGACCGTTTTAGGAGAAAATTAGAATGACAGACTGAGACAAAAACAAATCTTGTGTCTGAAGTGTGAAACAAGAAAATCTGAATAAAGCAAATATGTGGGCTCTAAGCTAAAAAGAAAATTTTATTCAAACACAAAGCTCTTAGTTGAGAAAACAACAGTTATAAAAGAATTTTGTGATTCATGTCAAGTTGGACCAATTTAAACTCAAAGAAGCTTTGTATTTCTTATATAACTTCGTTAAAACACCCTTCTACAGCACATTCTTACAGAGTATTTTCAATATGCTTCAGATGTTGAGGAATCAAAGTTTAGTCAGATTGATATCTGAGCCCCTACTCAGCATGTGTATTTATTATTCATATGTGTTAATCAAACACTCAGAGACCAACACAAGTGTTCAATTCAACGGTCCTAAGTGTTGGATTCACACAGCAAATTTTACTGTGTACCGTATGCTTATCTACAGGTAAATGTGAGTTAGAACGCTATATATATATTGAAGGGGGCTTAAGGATGGAATTCAAAACAGGGCAGCCAGGCATCAAATTAAATCTGCCCTTTTCACTTCCAGCTGTCTTCTCCTGATGGATGGATTTATAAAAAGCCTCTCCCAATGCATAAACAAATTTACCCAGACTGTCAGGTGCCTTTGCTTTCAGCAGAAGAATGTTGGACACCTTCCAAAAGTAAAGAAGAAAAACATCCCAACCACCAATAGTAGATACATTGATGCATCCACCACAAGGTTAATTTGAAATTAAGCTGTGAAAAGTGCAAAAATCCATTCCAAGTCAATTTTCTAATCAGTAAAATACCCAATAGAAAATTGGCTAAAAACCTTGGAAAAACCCTTGTCCATCATCATTACTGTCACACAAAAAGCATCCGGCCCAAAGCCCTTCTGTAAACATCCCATTTTCTTCAGTTTATTTAATGGCCTGTGTTGCCCTGCCAGTGGATAAGGAAGTTCATCTGAATACTGCCATAAAATGTAGCTCATTTTCGTACAGAGGGAGGAAGGGATTCATTTTCTTTCCTCTGTGTGTGTGTGTGTGTGCGCGTGTGTGTGTGTGTGCGTGTGGACTCCTCAGTCTGCCAGAGGAGGGGGGTCTACTCTAATGACATGTTGACCACCAACCAGGAGCATGCACACACACACACGCAAGCATGCACGCACGACGTACGTACACACAGACACGCGCACGCGCGCTCTCCAAAATCACACACGCGCACGCACGTTCGCCGAAATTACACACATGCAGCCATATCAATTAAAGATGGGGAGGCAGAAAGAGCATCATGGGACGTCTGTATTGGCAGGATGGAAGGAATTAATTTGGCCGAGTTGCTGAAGAGGAGTGATGACCAGACACAGGGTGCGAGCACACACAGACACACACACACACACACACACACATACAAACACACACACACACACACACACACACACACACACACACAGACACACACACACACACACACACACACACACACACACACACACACACACACACACACACACACACACACACACACACACACACACACACACACACACACACACACTTTCCCTCTCTGGCCTTGGGGCACAGTAGTGATTGTGAAGGCAGGATAAAATAGGTATGCGTATGACAGTTTAAACACGCAATCAATTTCCTCTTGGTGTTAGAGGCTGGTGGGAGGTCAGTCAGCCAGGCAATGCATGCAGCCAGGCAAACCAGTGGTCAGGAACGGAGATCACACACACACACACACACACACACACACACACACACACACACACACACACACACACAGTGTGTGAGAGTACCGTAAAGCAGTGTTTCCCAACCTTTTTTGAGCCAGGGCACACTTTTTCCCTTCAAAAAATCTCGCGGCACACCACCAACCAAAAATGATGAAATAATGAAAACAAATTATAGTAGCCGCCTAACAATATAGTCATTCTTATAAAAGTGTCTTGAATAGCAATCAAATAAACACAAAAATGTATTTGTTTAAATCATCTTTTAAATTTCCTCTTTCAAATAAAAAGTGCACTTTGTCCCTTCTTAAGGAAGCTATAAACTTCAAAGTAGGCCTAGGCTTACTATTTACAAATTGTTATTCCAAAAGCATTCTATTTGCAGGAATGTAGAAAATAATGCTTATTCTGACAGTAGCAATGTTATTTAGGAAAGATTTCACTGTTACATTCAAGATTCAAGATTATTTTAATAGTCCCGAAGGAAATTTGTCTTGGACACACACAGCTGCCACACACACACATTATGAATATGCATGTTTAATATCAATCTCTGTTCAATGCCTTGCAAAATAGAACGCTTTCTCTAATTGCGTCTCCATCCACAAAACGCACATTGGCCAGGAGTTGCGCATGTCCACTAATATCAGCCTCGTCAAGTTGCAACGCAAATTTCTCACGGATACGGATCTTTTCCAAAACCACACTTTCGATGTCAGCAGACATGTCATCAATGTCTGGAAATTGTGTTATTTGAGAGTGGGACTTTGGCTATTTCTTTAACCGCTTAAGGTCCAAGCATCTCATTTACAATGGCTTTGCAGGCAGGTAGCCTAATATTAGCGTCTCTGCCACTCTGTGACTTTTTTTTATTTAGCTACAAGTTCAGCTACGTGGTAGCAACCTAGCAAGGTTCTCTCGTTTACCTTTTTCCCCTAATAAATGTTGCTTGGTTCTCTGTTTGCTTACGCAGGCCAACGAAATAGTCTGCACTCTTGTTTTGTGAAGGGTGTTTCGTTTACATACCAAGCACAATGGAATCGGTGCCGTTGCATCCCACGTACAAGTACCGGTAGTCCTAAATCCAAATGAAATGCAACTCTCTTTGTATTGACTCGAGCTCACGGCACGGCATTTGCCTTGTTTGACAGCTAGGCCTACTACAATGCAATTGGCTACCTGCTGCCACCTAGTGATAAGGAATTATTACATGATTAGGACGCCAGTCAACAGCAGACACTACATAATGACATATAGGCATTATTTGCTGATAATAATGAATTCTTTTTTTTTCTTTTTCTTTTTTTGAAAACAAGAATTTTCCACGGCACACCTGACGATCTCTCACGGCACACTAGTGTGCCGCGGCACAGTGTGTGAGAGTACCGTAAAGTGTGTGTGTGAGTGACGGCCGCCTGAAGAATTCTGATCAGCAGGTGGGAGGCATGTTTACTGATCGCTATGGTGATAAGATGGTGACAGTCCCCTGCCTCTGATGTATGACTCATTATTAGTCTACAGGAATTACAGCAGTTACTGATCCCACTCTGACTGCCATATGCACACACACACACACACGCACACGCACACGCACACGCACACGCACACGCACACACACACGCACACACACACACGCACACGCACACACACACACACACACACACACGCACATGCACACGCACACGCACACGTAGACACATGCACACGCACACACACAAGACTAAATGCAATTTCTGACACATAACTTAACCTTGGTAATAAAGGGAGCAGTCTTGAGAGATTTATACCTGCTGTCAGTTTCAGACTAGCCTAAGTACTGCCTGTTTATTCCAAGGCTTTCAAGAGGTGTGCAGATACACACACACACACGCACGCACGCACGCGCACACACACACACACACACACACACACACACACACACACACACACACACACACACACACACACGTCACACACACACCACTGCCTGTTTATTCCGAAGCTTAAAAGGAGTCTGTGATCATTTTACAGCTTAATACATCATGGCTTCCCACACAAGGTCAGTATGTGCGTGTGTGCGTGTGTGCGTGTGTGCGTGTGTGCGTGTGAGCGTATGTGCGTGTGTGCGTGTGTGTGAATGTGTGTGCATGAATGCATGCATGTGTGTATAACTGGAGAAATATGGCTGAGCATACTGTCACCCCATCAGTTGGTAGCACACATAGTCTCCAGAAAAAAATGACACACACACACACACACACACACACACACGCCTTTGATATGAATGGACCCTTTCCGAGGTCTGCGGACTGTCGGGCCCCTTATTGCTCCATGGCCCCGGGCAAATGAACCAGGCAGATACAGAGGCAAGGGAACCAGGAGGGTCAGGGAGGCAGGGAAGCGTTTGCACCCAGCTGAGGCATCACTTATGGCAGGCAATCGCGTCTGGGAGTCTGCCCTGCGCCACATTGTCTGATAAATGAAATGTGCGTGCGTGCGTGCGTGCGTGCGTGCGTGCGTGCGTGCGTGCGTGCGTGCGTGCGTGCGTGCGTGCGTGCGTGCATTGCCTGATGAGTGAACTTCACATGAACCCCCAAATCACACCAGGCAAGATAACAATCCTCTCTCATCCACCTTCTTTTTACTGCTGCTTGTACTGTAATCTTTCTTTCTTTCTTTCTTTCTTTCTTTCTTTCTTTCTTTCTTTCTTTCTTTCTTTCTTTCTTTCTTTCTTTCTTTCTTTCTTTTGTTATTCATCTTTTCCTCTCTCATCTGTGTGTGCGTGGGGGGTGTCTCTGAAGACAGCCAATCATCAGTGTGTGTATGTTAATTAAAAGGTGTGGTGATAAATTAAGAACTTGATTAGGTAAGGTGCCAGTCTCCCCTCGTGAATGCTCAATGCCAGAACTCCTACGAGCGTCTTCACGCCTCCCAGACGTGAACCTAAACAGCCAATGGGGAAAGGAAAAATAAAGACGGGTGCAAAGAGGTTGGATATATAACAAGAGGAATCGAAATATGCCCACTCAATGCAAAAGCCTGTGCTCAAAATTCGGTCTCCTAAGGGGGCATTGACCCTCCTTCTTCTTTTGGTGGTGTTTGCACAAGACGTGCGCTACTGCCATCTACAGCGCTAAGGGGACTCCATTTATTCTCAACCTCGAGACTCCGAAGGTCTCCTAATCGAAGGTCTCCTAAAGGGGCGTTCACCCGACGTAAAGTGGATACCGGAAAAGAACCTGCCTGCTTTATCTCCCTCTCATATACGATTCTCTGACGGGTGTCTGTGTGCGTGCTTGTATGCGTGCGTTTGAAGTGGAGGTAGCGATTTGGTAAGTCGTAGCAGTAAAGCGATTTGGTAAGTCGTAGCAGTAAAGCGATTTGGTAAGTGGTAGTGTATAACGGTATGGAGAAAGCAGGCAGGTATTGGGGTGCATGGTGCATGGGGGCTAGAGGGTTTGGGTTGGTGTGTTGCGACGTGGTTGGAGTCTGAAAATGATGAAGGAAAGGAAATTAGATAGAGGGTTAGGGAGCATTTGGTGTCTATGTGTGTGTGTGTGTGTGTGGGGGGGGTGCGTGTTAAAGGAAAGGAGGGGTGGGGTGGGTTTGGGGAAGGAAAAAGAAGGGGGCAGTGGAGTTTACTAGGGGTGTGACGGTAATGTGAAGCTGGGAGATGGAGAGGAGAGGAGAGGAGAGGAGAGGAGAGGAGAAGAGAGGAGAGGAGAGGAGAGGAGAGGAGAGGAGAGGAGAGGAGAGGAGAGGAGAGGAGAAGAGAGGAGAGGAGAAGAGAGGAGAGGAGAAGAGAGTAGAGGTGCAAATCGCCATTTTATTCCTTGTTTATTTATCTGTGTTGTCACATAGCGTCACATACAATGTAGTTTATCTACAGGGCCGTCTCCTATGGCTGATTTGGGAGCCTGCTGCTGGAATAGAATGCACAGCACACAGCGGCTCTAATTCAGAAGACCATTTCAGCCCCATACCACCACACACCATCCATCCAAGCCCAAGCATGCACACACAAACACACGCACACGCACACGCACACGCACACGCACACGCACACGCAGGCACGCACACACACACATACACACACACACACACACACACACAGCCCTGACACCCAACCCTAACACTCTACTCCGTCTGGCACTGCATGATTCATTTCTGAGCCCATAGAAACACCATTTGGAACTTTTATTGTCCCATTCATAGTAAGGGCTGTGCATGGGAAGGCAGGAGAAAAGAAAAAAAATCACATCAGGGAAGTTTGTACGGCAATAACACAGGGCCAAAAACAAATCCTGAGAGCAACAGGTCAACCAGTGACTCGCCTTTAGCCACCCAGTTGGGACGAGAGTATAAACCTAGATTAATCACAACCATATTTCAGCATTTCCATTCAGCAGGCGGACTAAGCAAAATATTTTGGATGACTGCTCTTTTAAAGCCCCAAAACAACAGCTCACAAATAAAACGGCTTAGAAGTACAAAATAAAATGAATAAAATACATCAACAAATATCAACAGGATTTGGCTTTCAGGGACGGCATTGAAATACACTTGGGCCTACGGTGCACGTGTGTGTGTGTGTGTGTGTGTGTGTGTGTGTGTGTGTGTGTGTGTGTGTGTGTGTGTGTGTGTGTGTGTGTGTGTGTGTGTGTGTGTGTCTGTGTGTGTGTGTGTGTGTGTGTGTGTGTGTGTGTGTGTGTGTGTGTGTGTGTGTGGAGTGTACGGGTGCTTGCAACACAGTGAACCAACTGCAATACATGAGTTAGCAGCACATAAGCGTGGCAGATTTTCTGAAGTGATGTAGCCCTGTGAGGTTTTGGATTATGGTTACGGATTACTTTCATTTGGTTTAATATCAATTCATGTTTAAATAAACGTCAATGTTCAAAACTGTGAATTAAAAGAATGTGTCCATTGTGAAAAGAATCAAGTAAACTTGTTCAAATGACTTACCTAGTATCATGGGCCAATCAGAGAGCAGGGTCGTAGGTCAAGAGGAACAGGAAGTGGGAAAATGCGGCAAAAGGAGACATGCAAGAGAATAAAAAAACAAGGATATTAGTGAACAGCAAAGTCAGTGACAAGACAATTCACAGACAAGTGTTCTGATTGTGTCTTATTTTTGAGTAAACACAGTTATTTGGACAAACATCTGCCGTGAGCAAAGCAAATGCTTAAAGACTGGAACTCAAGTAGCCAAGATATGCGTGCACGCACGCAAACACACACACGCACACGCACACGCACACGCACACACACACACACACACACACACACACACACACACACACGCGCGGACACACACACACACACACACACACACACACACACACACACACACACACGCGGACACACACACACACACACACACACACACACACACACACACACACACACACACACACACACACACACACACACACACACACACACACACACACACACACACACACATACACACACACTTTAAGTGGACCAAGGGCTTTTGCTTAGATATGGAGATTAGCTTTGAACATGCTCAGGATTCTAGAGTGGGATTTATAGGATTATAAAGTGGCTTCATTCAAGAAATGTCGGAGGCAAAAACCATAATCACTCAACATTATAGGCCCTACATTATGCAGCATGTTGTCAGCAATATGTGGATGCACAGATACGCAGACAATCACACACACACACACACACACACACACACACACACACACACACACACACACACACACACACACATCACTCACACACACACTCACACACACACACACACACACACAGGGGCGCCGACAGGGGGGGAAAAGTGGTACTGATTATAACGGCCCAGACCAACACAACGGCCCGTCCGCGGATGGCAATTGCCTAATAAAATATTATAACTAATATTCTTGCCTTTTAAAAAAATGTCTATTTACAATGAAATTGTAATTGGAAATGAACGTAGGCCCATTAAACTAACAACTATCGATTTCCATAACGTTTTCGTCAGTTGTTTAGGACCCTCCCCCCCCTTAGCTCTTGCGAAATGGTGCGGTC
>NC_085865.1:16208846-16213846 GCF_034702125.1 Engraulis encrasicolus | reverse complement strand
ACACACACACACACACACACACACACACACACACACACACACACACACACACACACACACACACACACACACACACACACACACACACACACACACACACACCTTAAGTGCATGCCAACCAGCCACAGCTTCTCCATTGTCCAAGGTGCAAATATGACCTTGAGAAATATGTCTTATTCCTGCCATGTACAGTGTTCCTACTGCCTGTGTTTTCCCTAATCATCTAATCCAGTTTGTCCAGATTAGCTGGTCCAATAAATGGCTGAAAAAATGAGACAGGACATCAAAATATCAAACATCCTGGACATCAAAATATTCTGAGCCTTCTACAGTAGCTTCTACAAGAAAGTACCCAACACTTTAAGAAATATGTCTTTCTATTCATTTCTGTCTGCACCACAGACCATTCTGTGATTGTGCTGAGCATAAGTAAATTTGTCACCACGATTTGCCGTAACAGAGGAGATGGATTGTTCCCTAAAATGGGGTCGTTGTTTGTGTCAGCATAGCTAAGCCATCCTCCAGTTTTGGAGGCAATTTAGCGCTAATGTAATTTACATTCCGCAGAGGGAGGTCTGAACAAGGTGAGTGGAAAAAACAAGAACAATATGTAATGGCTACGCTATATGGCACAGCCCAATGCCAAATGATTTTGTAGCCCGCAGAGCACATCACAAATACAACCTCCAGGCATAAATTACTAGCAGAAACGTCCAGTAGTGCGTGCTATTGGAAATGCTATTTATGTAGCTTATTCAGGGACCCTGAGTGAGTGCTGCAGGACCATAGAGGTAGAGAATAACACTAGAGAGGACACAGCAATTTGCGACAGCACTGGGAAATGGCAGATGGAGCTTTCCAACTTCCGTAGGTAGTGTAGGCACCTTCAGTCAATGCAAGTCAATGGAGAACACACCCAACCCTGTCAAAAAATTTACTAAAACTGTGTGAATATGAAGTAACACATTAATCAAAGACCAGATTTGAAATGTCAGGCTAAATATCTACTTAAATCATATGAGTCGATAAAATACATTTAAAAATCAAATAATATCTTTTAACATAGTTAGTAACACACTTCAACTATTGTCCTTGTATAGTGCGTTGATGGACATTTTCACATGATTAAGCCATTTTTGACAGAGGTGAGCCTCGTTCTCCGTTAATTTCCATTTCTCTGATCTACCTACAGATAATGGCCGCTACAGATTGCCGTAAAAAGGGGGTCACCTCTAGTGTTATTTTCTACCTCTATGTGCAGGACATTCTGTTTGCAGAACAGAAACCTAAAACAAAAAACGTAAGGTCCTACTGGTTATGCTCCTTTACATATCAAAAGAAGTGAAATAACAGAACCTTGTACAGCTCCTATTTCACACACACACACACACGCACACACACGCACACGCACACGCACACACACACACACACACGCGCACGCGCACGCGCACGCGCACGCGCACGCACACGCACACGCACACACACACACACACACACACTCGCCACTCACTTGAAGCAGGCGATGTCTACACTGTAAAACATTTCAAGCCAGTTCGACTTCCAAATCCAAGTTCCCCTGCTGCCTTAAGTTTGCAAGTTAACTGAACTTCAGGATTATTTTTGTATCAACTCAGAAATCAAAGTGTATAAAGTTGATCCAACTACAATGTTGTTGTTGTCTCAACATAATGTTCTTAGTCGTCAAAGTTGATTGGACTTTGTAGCAATTGTTCAATGAAATTGATAGTGTAAGCTGAATTAAAAAGCCATTACAAATCACTTCACCTTCAGATGGAAAGTTTAAATAACACAATGATAGACATCATGTGATATATGATTGAAATTCCAAATTTATTTTAACTTGTATAGTACATTCAAAAAAGACTACCAAAACCAAGTTCCCCTGCTGCCTTGAAATTATAAGTCAAAACGTGAATTCAACTACATATTTGTTGTTCAAGTTCAATTTCACATATTAATACATACACAGATGGTTACTACTTTATACCACCAAAATTCATGACAAATCAGCTAGCCAAACAGGGCACGGGAGAAATTGGGGTTGCAGTAAGAAAACATTATGTTTTGGTAAGACTGATGGAGGGAGAAAGGATTTATGTAGAAGAAAATGTACTGTACAGAGCTGTGGTCTATTGGGCATTAAGCTTAATCTTGCAATTGGAAGGTTGCAGGTTTGAATCTGTAACCATACATCAGTACCAGGGCTTTTTCTGAACGGGGAAATAGGGGCGCTCCACCCTCATACCTCCGTGGGTGCACCCTCATACTTTTATTTTTATATATATATATTTGAGCGCCCCTAATAAATTTCTCATTCATAGGGGGGAACACCCCCCTTCACCCCCTGTAACCTGCCATGATGCTCCCTCATGCCAAAAAATCCTAGAAAAAGTCCTGAGTACCCTCATCCATGACTTCTGGGCCCTTAGGAATCTAATTCAAATATTACTCCAGGGACCGTTTTACCAATACGTAGTGTGATGTCATTGAAAAGAGTACAGTACATGATGTAGTACAAGTCCAAAACACTGTGTGGTCAACAGTCCATGTTTTGTGAACACACAAAAGATTCAGTCTTTTTCTTCACATTGAGCCCAACTAGCCAGTTGCCATGCCCCCTTTGAGATGAATGATGTCGACCTTGTGATGAATGATGAAAACTTGTAGCTGGCCTTTGTCTTTGATAAGCAGTCCAACTTGCATCCCTGTCAGTCTCAAGCTGGTCTTCACCATGAACCTGAAAAGATAAAAATAAGAAAAAAATATATACTTATGTGTGAAACATTACTGCCATCACTCACTCACACACACACACACACACACACACACACACACACACACACACACACACACACACACACACACACACACATAAACAGGGTGTCCCGAAACACTTTAAATCAAAATACTGTATGTGTGCATTGTTTTTTTTTCTTCAAAGTGTAAGAAAATGTGCACAGACATCATTTTACAGTTCTGTCTATTCTCAAAAATATGTAGGTTTTATGTTTACACTGTAAGACCTGCAACAGTCCTTGGAAGTGAACGCAGCCATTCCAAATGAATGCATAATATTACAAATAGAGTTGTATGTGGTAAAGTAGTGCCTGGATTAGAGTGGATGTCAGTTTGAGAATAGATGGTGACTTAACAGTCACATGATATTTAATTAACACCTACTTAACGATGTAAAGTGTGTGCATTATTTCCACACACACACACACACAGTATATGGGTGGACTATAACTGTAGACAAGAGAACGACCTAAATTAGGAAAGCATTTGTAAATATGAAGACTTACAGCATACTGCAGGAATCCTCTTGAAAGTGTGGGAGTTGATGTAGAGCTGTGCAGTAGTTTTGGTTTGTGTCCTGCAAAAACAGGTGAGTGTAGTTGTAAGTGATTAGGATTACCTTGAATCCAAACCTAGGCACTAGTGTAACATTACTGCCATTTCTCTCTCTCTCTCTCTCACACACACACACACACACACACACAATGGGCAATTAAACAACGTGTTATTAGTCAATAGTATAACAGCATGAATGTTCACCAGAGGTGTCAATCCTGGCATAAGTAGACAAATCCCCTACCACAGTTGCTTGTGCATCAGTTACATTTATACTGGTTTAGGAAAGTATTTGTAAAGTCTTACGTCGTACTGGAGGATTACTCTGAGTCAATGTAGAGCTGTTGTCCTCTGCTTTAGGTCTGTGTCCTGCAAAAACAGGAGAATGTAGATGAATAGTACGTATTACATTGAATCACAATCTCTGTACATATTGATAGAAAAACACAGCATAGAACATAATTACATTCCATACAGTCACTAGAGTACAGTAGGCTACCTACCTGTTTTCAGTTTCTCTCTGAAGAACCTCAAGCCAACCCAGAAAGAATGGATAGGTCCCATGAAGGTCTGTGGTAGCAGTCTTGTGGAACACCGTTAGCTGAAGCAGATAAATAACAGAAAAGAAAAGAATAATGTATAAGAGATGGAGACATAAAAACAACTGGGGATTGACGTTTATGTGAATGAATATGAATGAGAACAGCTAATTAATATGGGTTATATTGCTCAAATAACAGAATACATTATATGCCACATTCATTAGACAGATGTACCTGTATTACTCATTAAACACACTCCATGGCCTCAATGTAGTTCAGAATCTTCTTCTTCCTCTTCGGTGAGAATGTTCCCATCAGCTCTATTGTCAGACCCCATCATCCGTTGGTAGAAGCATGAAGCACCCTGTAGTTAAAACACACAATAGTTCTCTTGTAATACGAAGTTTTTACACGCTTTTCCTCTTGACTAATGTTGTCTACCGAATGTGTTATAGCATTGAACGCTGAAAGCATCGCTTCAAAAGGCACATTGCCGCAATGGTTAACTGACATGTTTAAAATAGCCAATAATGTCCTTCAGCAGTAGGCCTGTCTGAGTTTGACTTCGATTAAAATGAAGTAAATAAACAGCCAAGATTATACACCGATATTTCCTTTGAGGTAGTCTGAATAAAATTCCACAGGGTGACTTTTTAAATGGTAGGACTAGTTCTAATGCCGTGTAAAAAAAACGGTGCGTAAAACATGTTCCGATGAGGTCCCCTTTCACAACGCTGGGTGTTCGGACACAATTACACAACCATGTAGCATAGCAATCTGACGATTGGCCATTTGGAACTACAAACTCATGAAATGTGGATAACCTGCCATTTGAAATAAGCAATTACCATTTCGTTCATGACCGGTTTCTCCTACATTAAACATTTCATATTTTGTGCGCAACATGGCTAGTGTTAGGCTAGTGAGCCCACCATACCAGAGATATTTTTAAAAAGTTTATCCTTTTGGGCTTCAGTTTAACCGATAGGCACATGTTACATCACTGATTCTGACAATTAAAAATAGTTTAACTTACCGGTCAAAGACTGGATGTGGCTCAATCGCCATGGAGAGTGCGAGTTAAAT
>NC_085865.1:16158846-16203846 GCF_034702125.1 Engraulis encrasicolus | reverse complement strand
TCAAAAACACAACATAACACAGCATACATTTCCAGCACCACATATATTCCTATTTTGTCCAGCATAGAGGAGCCTTCTTTCCTTACTTTCTGTGTTTCCAGGGACAGACAACCCACACACACACGCATACGCACACGCACACGGGTGGTTGACTTGACGCCTTGTTTTTTCGTAACATTGCTTGAAAACCTACAAAACTGTCATTTAAAAAACAAATGTCAATGAAAGAAGATGTGGTACATTATGTTTCATATTAGTCTTAGATGAGAAGAAACCTTTTTTTTAAGATTTATGTAACTGCAAAAAATGAAAATCTGTACAAGTGTAATATACTTGAATTCAGCATTTTGGTCTCATTACACTTGTTTTTGAATGTATTTTCTTGGTAAGACTGACTATTGTTAAGATTATTTGACTTGTTTCAAGAAAATTCATCTTTTTTATCCTACCTAGATAATAAAACTAGTTCTGAGCAGCTTTTTTCTTAAAATAGAACACATACTGACAGAGTCGCATTAACAATTAGACTGTGAGTACATTTTTACTTGTTTCAAGACAATAAGACAATCCAAATGAACCTGTTTTAAGAACTGGTTCATTCTCACTAAGATATTCTAGCTAATCAACTGTGATTGCATACAAATGAATAGGGCCATTGAGATTTTCATTCATGATTCATAGATTTGACATTTCTGTTGTCTGTGCAGCATTTGGCATAGCAATTTCATGATTGTAAATCTGTATCCCATCTCAATGTGTCAAACACTTGATATTCACAGCAAAATATACTGTAGAAGAATCAATAACACATATATTCAAAAAAATAGGGAGTCCCATTTCTGTGATTATTGTCTTTCCTAATTGTTACCAAGAGACATCTATTTCAGAGATGATATTCAAAAAATCTAATCTTTGATATGCCTCTGATGCCTTGATACCGCTGATGTGTGGCCCAATTATTTTTCATGTGCAAATATACTGTTTGTTTGATGGGTAGGCTACTTTTGACAATTTTGCTATGATTTTTTTTTTTTTTAAGATTGTTTTTGGTCTTTTTTACAACTTTATTGATGACAGGACAGTTTGAGAGGTGGACAGGAGGTGAATGGGGAGAGAGATGGGGAGAGGTCGGCAAATGACCCAGACCGGGAATCGAACCCGGGTCGGCCATACGGCAGACGAGTGCCCTACCGGTGGCCCACGGCAGGGCCATTTTGCTTTGATTTACAAGACATTTGCAGACATTTTATAGGCCTAATTTAATTTAGAAATTTAGAATAAAAAAATAATGCTTTGACTCTAACCTCATGCACACGTGTCTCATCAAAGTACCCAAAATATGTGAAGGTAAATGTTGCATATATTGTTGCTTAGGGGGCATGTTGTTGTTCAGGATGCTGCTTTTTTAAGATGCTGCTCTGTCTCAGTTTTTGTAAGGTTTCCGTCATCAGAGCAAAAAAGGTTGTGAGCTATTTCACTTAATTCTATGATAAGATGTATAGCATGGTCCTTACTGCTGATAAAAACAAAAGTGAATATCTTCAGAAATATCAGCATCTATCCAGACGACATTTTTAGTTTGTTATCTATCATTAGATTCTATCGTTACACTAATTGGACATGTCTTGTATAGGCCTATTAATATGCAAACCTAAGCCTATAGCCTACCTAAAGTTATAACATCTAGATCAATATGATTTGACAAAATAAAGTGCTTCAATGCACGTTTTATTTTCTGTTGCACAACTGCAACAGTAAGGGCAACAGTTTTTTTTGGGTTCACTTAAGGCACACTCAAAAAATGTTTCTGGGTCCTGGTAAATATCAAGAAATATGTAGGCCTATACAATTTAAGGAATATTATTATAAAATGGAAAAATGATTCATTGAAATCATATAAACACCACCTGAACTGTCTGTGTATGAACTTTTAAACAAATAATCTAAACAAATAATGTATGCACTTGAAAAAAGCTTGTAATATTAACTGACATGCACATCACACTCCAGAACAGTAAGTGGCAGTAAGAAATGAATCGCCTATTGTCGAAACACATTTTCATTGACAGTATTTATCTTCTTCCTGCTGGCACCAAGTTGTTACCTTATTGGTACAGAAATATTTTACATAAATCAAAACTATGTGAAATGCATGCTCTAATTCAGGTGGGATAACAAACAAACAAACAAACAAAAAATCACTAAAGAGTAAAACCGGAAATGGAATTACGTCACTTCCTGTTCGTCAGTTGGTCTCCTGCTTTGAAATTGAGGCAATCGTTTTCAGCCGGGTAAGTTTCACAATCCGTTTCAATCCTTGTCATCTTTGGCAATATGCTTGTATTAAAGTGTACCTCCGGGATTTTGGACACCAGGCCTCATTTCCGAGTCAGCCAAGGTGTAAACAATGTGTCCAGAACGTTTTTTTCACATTCCATGCAGTCCTTGTGAATTCTCATATCCATGTTGCTAAGCTAGCGCAAGTGGACGGGAATGGTAGTAGCCTGCCCCCAAAAATAGTCTTATCCCGTTTAAACAACATTCAAAACAAAACCGTTATTATACCATACTGCAAGTGTAAATGTTTGCCTTAGTAGAATGAAGTTTGAAATTAAACCAACCTTGCACTGCGTGGATTTTGCCATGTTGAGAGACTATTTTCTCGGGGTCGGCGGAATTTTACTTTGCTCTCTTCAGTTGTGATGTAGCCCACCCACCCACTGCAGGGACCCGCAAGAGACATTGCAAATCAAGGCTAGTTCTACAACTGCTTTCGGATCGAATAGTGGATTAAAACCCAACGACATCGCACCATGGTACATCAATGTGTATATACCAACTGCAATAATAAAGCCCACAGATGGGTATCGGCAAGTTTCCATTGGTTTCCGTGAAAGATGTTGAAAGAACCAAACTCTGGCTCCTGGCTGCAGGGCTACATCAACAAACCGATGGAGACGCTCCGTAAGCTACCCCGGTGCTTTGCAGTGACCATTTCAGTCCCGACGACTTCACAAAGTCCTTCTCGATACCTACACGGAAAACTCTAAAAGTGTCCGCAGTGCCAACCGCATTCCCAGATCTACATTTTGTGGCGCGCACCAACAGTCTCCGAAGAACAGGTTTGTTATGCTTTCTGCTTCTATGATGGTAGCCCAGTGGTATAATGGCTTCGCCTACGTTAGCCAAAACTTGGGCTAGAAGTTACCCTTTTGGATTGGCATGTTGTAATGCTTTACTGTTATTTTGTGTAATTGCTGTGACAAATGGCATTAGACATGACTTGCCGTATTCCTATGGATTCATAAGTTACGTAACGCTATGTGATCTGGCTTGACATTGTGGAATATGTCACTCGTAACTCTAGTTATTATAGGGAATGTTTTTTTGTGAAGAGATGGAATGGAAGGATGAAAGGGATTTAGAAGAGATGGGTGCACTGTTCTGTTCGCCAACATCTAATGCTCTGTAGACACACGGGTCATCTAGTAACAACTAAACATTGTCATGGCATATTCAATGTTACGAAAGGTTGACAAAGTCGGACAGAAAGCATTACTCTTGGTGTTTGCGAGCGAGGTCAGGGAGAGGGGAAAACCGTTCAGTTTTACAAACTTCAAAGATGTTGGAGTTCGCTCTATGGAAAAGTTATGGATGTGTCAAACGAAGCTAGGATTTGTACTAGGAATATCACTCCGCGGCTGTCAAGCTTTCAAACCGGAACACAAATTGCTGATGGTGATCAAACATGATTGCAATGTTGGTTTAATTTCAAACTTCATTCTATCAAGACAAGTATTTACACTTGCAGTCTGGCATAATAATGGGGTTGTTTTGAATGTTGTTGCAACTGGATAAGACTATTTTTGGGGGCAGGCTACTACCATTCCCGTCCACTTGCGCTAGCTTAGCAACATGGATATGAGAATTCACAAGGACTGCATGGAATGTGAAAAAAAACGTTCTGGACACATTGTTTACACCCTGGCTGACTCGGAAATGAGGCCTGGTGTCCAAAATCCCGGAGGTACACTTTAAGACACCATTACAGTCATTTGTGAAGTATACTACGCTATTGTGATGTTTTTGTCGTTTTTGTCTGTATGGAAAGTTAACTGATACGAATATTGTTAGATCATGCTGTGTGATCTGACAAGCTGTTTATCTTGCATTCAAATATCCACTCTTAAACAGTAGCTTACCTTGTGCAACATCTTTAGGAGTAAAAAAATAACCTTAAGGTTTATCCAGTCTGAAGTGTAAATTACCAGCATAGTTATTTTAAACATAGTTTAACACCTGCAGCCGTTTAGCTTAACAGCTAGCTATTGCTCTCTAGCTTGTTATTGCCCTGTAATGACCCACATGTTACTCAAAATATGCATCTTATTTTTTGTAAAGGGCGTCACTATTGGTCAGTCCTGAATATCACCTTTGAAAAGCCATGTTTGCCGATATTGTGAAAAAAGGTTCACCTCTGTTTTTCAACTTGACAGATGGTTACCCCCTGTGCGAGTGGAAGATGTGACTGTGACTTTTGAGACAGTCATTGTAAAAGGTAGGATTTCTGTCCATGTTCAATTGTTTTACACTTTACCCTTTGCTTGAACACTTTACTTACATCAAAGCAAAATGAGGAAAAATATGTTTTTGCCAATTATCTGTCATTTTCATGTTGGCATGGTAATATGGTAAAATATTTTAATTAACTTTAATTTCACGCTGTCTTAAGTGGCTGTAGTCACGTTATTTACCAATATTTTTAAATGGTGACAATATTCCCCAGTCTGAAAAGTGGTGACGATGTACCTGACTTGCTTGCCATAGACAACAAGAAGTGGTGTTTCATGCATGGTGTGGAGTTGCTTGAGGATGCAAAATCATTGGTAATCCAACAACATGTGTCAGTCAACATCATATTGACATTGGCATATTTGATGTGGCAGATTATATTTGGTTGAGGCTACTCTACTCTCCTTGACCCCTGGTCTCAACTTGGGTTTTACAGGAAGTCAGTCAATGCAATTGTGATGTTAGCCCTCATCTTATCTGATAATTTCTGTAACATCAACTCCAGCACTCTAATTATGTGTTTTGTCATAGGTGCAAAAGGCTTGTCTAAGATGAGATGGCAGTCTACACCGCATGGCCTGCGTTGCTGACATTGAGTGAAGTAAGTGTGGTGGTACATTATGTCATAACAGATCGTATTTAAGTGTTGTTGTATGTCTGTCCTGTAGGATGTCTTTGTGGCTTGACCACAGGTGTTGCCCCACCTGCAGGCCCAGATATAGAAAGACATAGTGACAAGTCACAGGACAGACAGGAAGCACAACACAACTGGGCCTGACAACCATGTCATTTTCTTGTAATGTGTCTTTGACAGGGTAATGCAGAGTTCCTGTGCCTGACAGATACTTGAGGAAGCATCTTGGAGGTTCTCAAGGAGAAGAGAGGCGTTGCCAGAAGGAAGGTAGGATAACTCATGGCTCCAACAGCTAATGGAAACATTGTGTTTGAGTTGCAAACAATCTAATGAAGTTGGGTATTACGTATTAGAAGGTCAGACATTAGGTGTGGGAGACGCATGGCCCACCTCTAGGTTCACTGACTCTTGACACTTGAATTTTGAACAGTTCTGATTATGATGTTCACAAACGATCTGCACCCCAATAAAGAGAGCATGCGATAAATGGCACCTGCATATCACTGACAAGCACAATGCCCCCTATTAGTGGCCATTGTTGCCATTCACTAGACATCAGCATTTTTACATTTAGTGCCATTAAAGCTACATAAAAAGTGTGTGCACAGTGTTAAGCTTTCTGCATTTTCTTTTTCCACCATCAGGACTAGAGTGGCAAAGTGATCCAAAGGCAGACTGCACATCTACGTATATGGTTTGCAAGGAACATCCCGTGCCAGAGACTGTGATACAAGGCATGGAGCTGTACAGTGAACTCGGAGCATCTCTTGTGCATGTGTGATGCTCTTTGGACTCGGTTACCGGTATATACCCTCAATCTCAACTCTGTGGATTTGGATTTACAATTTTAAGTATCCAGATGAACTGAAATATATGTTCTGGTGAATTTGGAAAATATGTCCAAAAGGTCCAATCACTATAAACTACAGTAAATATGTTGGACACTGGCAATCTCGGGTTCTAAGCCATTGTATAAAAGGACAATCCATTGCATTTCTATACATACTTTTCTGTGCTGTTCTCTGATGTGAGTTGATTATTTTTTTTGTCATTAGCTTAGCTCAGCATGGCATTGAGTATCATTGAGGGGCTGTTTTCTAAGCATTTTCTATGCAGATTAAAAGATGAGCACTATAATGAAAGGCGTAATAACGCCTCAGTAGCACTTCGTGGACACATTGATATCATAATTAAAAACATTTCTCTCTCCCTCTCCTCCCCCACTTTGGGAAAGAATCAAAGAGTCAAAAGTGCTCCTGTGGGCAGTTGGTTAATTCTAAAATGTCCATTCACAAATAACATCTTTTTCATGAATGTCTAAGTAAATAAGTGAGTAAATAGACACATACTGTTCTGATGAGAGTATGCTCTTCGGCCAAAGATATCTGACTGCATTCAAAATGGTGGATTAACATGCAGAGGACCCCCCTATTATTCATTTGCCCAAGCCATTATGACATTACTTAGAATTTGATGGTGGTTGTAAGCATTCATGAAAAAGATGACATTTCTGAACAGGCTACATAAATAAATGTGGTACAGTACACTGATAATTTCAGGTTTTCTGTTTAATTTCTGTATAATCATGCGATTATATTGTCTAGATTTTGGTGTTTTATTATCGTTTGACTGCATGTTTGTCCAGCTGATGAAATATTAATAAAAGAAATGTCTTGAAGTTCTTGTCAAGTATATTTTTCTCATACACCTAAACAAGATATTAATTCTACATAAGAAAATAAGTATTCTAGCTAAGAAAATCAGACTAGTTTTAAGCCTTTAAATGAGCTGGAAACAAGTAAATTTGTCTTGTTTTAAGCGTCTTGTATGCTTGTTTTGAGCAATAATTTCTTGGAGGACATCTAATTCTAAGCAATAAAGGAGAAGAAATCGCTTAAAATGAGAAAAAAAATCTTAACAAGCAAAAGAGAAATAAGATTTTTATACTTGTTTCAAGTGTTTTTCTATGCCTACCACTTAGATATTATTTTCTTGTTTTAAGAATTCTTACCAAGTCCAATTTGCTCGCTGCACTGGCAGATTATTTTGCTCAAAATAAGCAATTTTTCACCTAAAACACTATATTTTTTACTTATTTTTTTAGAGGGCTTTTTTGCAGTGTATATGTTAAATATCCTGCGGTGTGACTGTAACATTTATGAAACCTGGAATATAATATATATATAAATTAACCAACAACATTTTGCATTTGGCATGATTGCATAAATATTAACTTTATATTAAGATATGTGAATGTGAAAAAAACTCAAGACAGTAACATTAACTACAAGTTCAGTTTCGTAACACAAATTGCGTCCTGTAGGGTGACATGTACAGTGCCTTCAAAAAGTCTACACACCCCTCCTCAAATGTCAGGTTTTTGTGATGTAAAAAAATGACAGAAAGACAAATAAATTCACAGCTTTTTCCACCTTCAATCTAAACTATTAACCTGTACAATGCAATTGAGAAAAAAGCATACAGCTTTAAAGGGAAACAATAGAAAATAAAAAACTTCAATTAACATGGTTGCATAAATATACACACCCTTAAATTAATACTTAGTTGCAGCACCTTTGGGCTTGTCTGGGCTATTCCAAAACCTCAATCTTATTCTAGTGATGCCATGCTTTTGTAGACTTAGGCGTGTGCTTGGAAAAATTGTTGTTCTGAAAGATTAGTTCCTCTGCATATTCACCTTTCTACCAGGGGGCCGGAGGTTTTGTGCCACTACCACGGCCCCTGTGGAAATGTTCATAATTCCCTCCTCCCTAATGAAGGCCCCAGTTACAGCTGAAGAAAAACAGCAAAAAAGAACAATGCTGCCACCACCACACTTCATGTTAGGTATGGTGTTATTTCGATGATGTTTTGCGCCAAACATACCCTTTTGAATTATGACCAAAAAGATAAATCTTTGGTGAGGTAAATTTTGCAAAAAAATACTTCTGTAATCTCCCAAATGCATGTGGGAAGATGTGTTATGGTCAGGTGAAACTGAGGTTGAACATTTTGGACATAATTCCAAAAGGTATTTTTGGCACAAAACATCACCGCAATAACACCATACCTAACGTAAAGTATGGTGGTGGCAGCATTGTTCTTTTGTGCTGTTTTTCTTTAGCTGTAACTGGGGCCTTCATTAGGGAGGAGGGAATTATGAACATTTCCACAGGGGCCGTGGTAGTGGCACAAAATCTTCGGCCCCCTGGTAGAAAGGTGAAGATGCAGAGGAACTAATCTTTCCGAACGTCAATTTCTCTAAGCATACGCCTAAATCTACAAAAGAATAGTTTCACCAGAATAATTTTGAGGTTTTGGAATGGCCCAGACAAGCCAAAGGTGCTGCAACTAAGTATTAATTTAAGGGTGTGTATATTTATGCAACCATGTTAATTGAAGTTTTTTATTTTCTATTGTTTCCATTTAAAGCTTTATGCTTGTTTCTTAATTGCATTGTACAAGTTAATAGTTTAGATTGAAGGTGGAAAAAGCTGTGAATTTATTTGTCTTTCTGTCATTTTTTTACATCACAAAAACCTGACATTTGAGGAGGGGTGTGTAGACTTTTTGAAGGCACTGTATGTCAATGTTTGTGAATGGGCCAACTAACTGGGTCTGAAAGACTGGCTCCTAACCAGTCAGTACCTCAGTTATTGGAGAGTGCTGTGGAAGTTTAAGGTGACTATTAACCTCTTAATATGTCTTCATATTGCAATGTTTCTGTCACGCAATGCTTAGGTTCATTTTATGGTGTCCTGTGGTGTGACTGCTCTTATAGAAGGAAAAAAAGTTGTTTATAAATGAAAACACATATTAAGATTAAACACAATATCATTATCAAGTTAGCCTGAGCTCAGATGTCAGTCATGTATACAAAAGGATTAAAATGGCCATAATGCAGTGAATTTCCTGTGGTGTGACTTCATTTTCCTGCGGTGTGACATGCCTATGCAATGTGTTGATGCAGGACACATTTTCCCAAAAATGGCAAAAATAAGGTGAAATTCCACGGACCACTAAGTGCTTTATTTTTTTCTATTTTATTCCAATTTTTTCCATCATTTTTTTCAGGAATTGGGGAAACTTCTGTATGTCTGAAATAAAGGCAACTATTTGCTTTTCTATTTCTCCATCCTTTCCTTTTGCTGTCACTCCCTTTCTTTATACAGTAGCATCATTCCTTCTATGCTTCCATCCTTCCATTCCTCCGTATTAGTGGCATTTCATCATTGTCAGCATGGCTCTGTCCTCGTTGTCTTACTTTCGTTTTTTCTTATCATCCTTCCTTTCTCCCTTCCGTCATTGCACTTGTGTACTTGCTTCCATCGATCATTACTTCCTTCCTAGTCCTTCCTTCCTTCCTTCCTTCCTTCCTTCCTTCTTGTGTGAAATATGTGATGACCCTGGTGGCTTGCTCACCTCTTTATTGGTTAATCAAAGCTCCTGTCTCCTCCCCATTAGTCTGTGTGGGCCGGCCTCATTCATCACTGCTGGGCCTGGCCTACATTCCCTCATGCCCTCTCACTCCTCCTGTCTCTCGCTCACTCTATATCTGCCAGTCCTGTCGTGCCCTCCTCCCTGCCGGTCCCTCTCTCACTCTGATGTCTATTGTATCTGCCAGTCCTGTCGTGCCCTCTCTATCTGGCTCTCTCTCAGTCAACCTCCTACTCACTCTACCAGCGTGCTCGCGATTCTCTGTCCCTCTACCAGTGTACCTCTCTCAACACGCACGCACGCACACACTCACACACACACACTGCCTAATGAGCTCCCATGACCCGCCTGCCCCATACTTGCACACACCCACACACACACACGCATACACACACATACAGATATTCATATAGGCCAACTTATTTGTATGCACGCTAGTGTTTACTGTTGAACTTCAGGCCAGAAGCACATATTCACATTTCCACAAATACATGATGCACATGTTAACACGTCCATCGCAGATCAGATACGTCTGTATGCACCTCACACTTCGGCATGCATAAGGCTTATAAGGCTGCATGTGCTTAGGTCAGGTTTACTCTGCATGAGCAAGGTTTATTACCAAACCAGATCACTTTTTTTTTTTTAAGTACGTATGAAAGAAAGAAAAGCAAGATATCACATCAAGTCTTTACAGCCTGCAGCAGCAAAACAAGGCAGTGAAACAAAGCCAGCTTCAATTAACACATTTGCTCTGACAAGTGGAAAAAAGCGGAACCCAAAAGTACGCCTCAAAGATTTAGAGAGAGAGAGAGAGAGAGAGAGAGAGAGAGAGAGAGAGAGAGAGAGGGAGCACACATGCTGTCAGTGCTAAGGTGTGCCTGCCACTATGTACGTATATAGATGGCATCCAACTGATCGTTACTACTCCCCATTGCTGATTGTCTCCTGATCTTAATCAGCTCTGCTACTGATACACTGAACTGCACCACACTAATCTAATCCATGTGGAATCCATAACCCTCGACATCACACTGGGCTGGATTATAGTAGATCACACACCAACACCTGGATACACACAGATGGAGGTGTGGGTGCATGTCCATACACTTTGAAGGTTCTCTAGTTTGACAACATTTACACACACACGCATACACACACGCACACACGCGCACACACACACACGCACGCACACACGCACGCACACACACATTTTGAATTTCCTCCACAGAAAGGATGAAGTCCAGCACTAAGGCACAGAAGTAATTCAAAATTGAATTGACAAGGCACAGTGAATCTGTCACAGCCCACTGTTTTGCTACTGAAATAATTAGACACACTCCCACACACCACACACACACACACACACACACACACACACTTAGACCGTCAGGCAAATGTCCTGGTCAGTTTGGGCTTTGATCACAGAAGAGGGAGGGAGAGAGAGAGAGAGAGAGAGAGAGAGAGAGAGAGAGAGATGGTGTGTGTGCGTGTGTGTCTGTGTGTGTGTGTGTGTGTGTGTGTGTGTGTGTTATGTGAGTGTGTGTGTGTGTGTGTGTGTGTGTGTGTGTGTGTGTGTGTGTGTGTGTGTGTGTGTGTGTGTGTGTGTGTGTGTGTGTTATGTGAGTGTGTTGTGTGTGTGTGTGTGTGTGTGTGTGTGTGTGTGTGTGTGTGTGTGTGTGTGTGTGTGTGTGTGTGTGTGTGTGTGTGTGTGTGTGTGTTTGGGTGAAGAGAGCATCAGGCTCCATTGCCAGTTTCTGTAGGCTGAAGTGGAGGCTGTTTTGCATTGGTGCACATCACCCTGCATAGGCTTACTGTATGTACACACAGTGATTGCTACATCCAGATCTGTAAAATGAAAAAAGGTCGCACCATGCATAGGTTTCTTTTTATTTACACAGACGCGTTTCGGCGCTCTGCCTTCCTCAGTGTACATCCAGATCTGTGTCTGTGTGTGTGTCTGGCTGGGTGTATGTGTGGGAATGTGTATGTTGTGTGTTGTGCGCGTGTGCGTGTGTATGGTTGACGTTTAAGGTCGTTACGCAAAACAACTTTTCCCAAAACTCAGGGATGGGCAGTATTGCTATTACATCTAATTGAAATACGTTTTGAAATACAAATGCTATTTTGTATTTTTATTTCATATAAGTGAATTACATGTATTTGTGTTTTGTATCAAAATACTTTCCTCCAGTATTTTGTGTATTTCACAAAACTACAAAATACAAATACTTTGGTCTAAAGAATGTTATTACACAATATGAACACAAGATGGTGCTGTAGGTTAAAAAGTATATGAATGCCCCTAGCTGAATTGGAGGCACATGCTTGGAATTCTTAGACCTTGACCGCACAGGAAGTTCAGTTTGGTTCAAGGTGAGTGGCTAATCATTTAATTAATTCCTTAATGACGTTTTTAACGTTTTCCCCATGAAGTCATTAAAGCTTGCTTTCAGTTTGCCATTTAGGGCCTTTTGTGTAGAATTGAGATATTACCTGTATTGTTTTAAAACTAGCTGTAGCCAAAGAGCCAACCAGTATAGTTGCAATACCCACTCTGGCCACCATGCTATACATGGGTTCTAAATTTTGTTTATAACATGACTGCGTGAAACAATCTGCGCACAACTCAACCTCTGATTGTTGCAAACCGTTGTCGGTCAAAAAAATAGTGCACATGGTTGGCTGCCAGTCTCTTGCCCCTCCTCGTAACATCGTTTTTACAAACATTCAGAACCCATGTATAGGGAGCACAGATTCAATAAACAGTATAGTTGCAATACCCACTCCGGCCACCATGCTATAGGGAGCACAATTTCAATGAGCAGTATAGTTGCAATACCTACTCTGGCCACCATCCTATAGTGCACTTTTAAGAAAAAAAAAGCAGTTATATCTCTACTTTATCACAGAAATGATTGCTATTCTTATGGTAATGACATGTTAATTGACAAATTAATTTAAGAGTGAAGGGTGACCATTTGAGAGATGTTCTCATTTGCAGGCCTCATAAACCGCCCCCATCTCCAACGTTGCTGCTGCTTGAAGCTGTTTGAAAAATTAGTTATGATGACACAGACTTCAGTATATCTCCCTTATAAAGTATTATCCAACTTTTTGGTCTTGTGTCATCTTCAGTATGTTTTTGCACAAGAATTTCCCCACTGGGCTACAGCAGGGCCTCTTTCTTTCTTGTTTGAGCTTTTGTTTGTTTTCTAATCATCACTTCATTTCTCAGAATTTAATTGTTCAATTAATTACATTGAGTAAGTAAAATTGGTAGTTTTTGTACACAATGGTTTTTGTTGTATTTTGTTGTGTATTTTGTGTGTGGAAAATACAAAATACTGTATTTCGATATTAGATACTGTTACAGTTATGTATTTTGAATCTTATTTGTAACACTTTTTGCTGTGTATTTTGTATTTTTTATTGAAAATACGTTTAACTGTATCTTTGCCCATCCCTGTTCAACAGTTCACTCTCTGAAATTTGGAATAAGTATGTATGCATACATCTTCGTTCTCGCTGGAGAACGGACTTCTTGTGATCGTGCTGTCCACGCGGTGGAGCGAGAAAGACATTTTCTGATCAGAGACAGGTGAGTGGAGAATAAATGCTGGATATTTAATTAAGGGGCGTTCCAAATTTTCTGTGCGCTGAAATTCCAGCGAATGACGGCAGAGCGGAGAATGAGATGCAGCTGTTTCAATAGGCATGCCTATCTTTTCGCGCTAATTCAAGTAAATGACGGTTGAGTGGAGAACAGAATGCAGGTGGTAAATTAGGCATTCCAAATCTCATTACGCTTCTCTCGAACTTTCGTTTCGTAAACAGAACGAGCATTAAAAACTTTTACATGTCTGAAACAAAGGAAACTTAAATATTTGATAAAACTCTAAGACATAATGAACGTCATACATAGAATATAACTCAGGTGGGATGTGAAGAGTAGTGGAGGCTGGATAGACAGGTAAGTAGCATTTATAAAAGACTATCAAGCAAAAACATTTTCCTTACAATAGTCAACAGGATGTCACCTCTACGAGGAAGGTAAGATAGATTGTTTAATATCTGAGTTGGTATTTAAGCTATGTCCAATTGTAATTAAATTCCATTATACATGTTACCATGAGAGGCATGAAAGTGGGAGCTCTTGAAGAATCTAATAATCTAAATCCTCTCTCTCTTCTGAGATTTTCTGGATTCTTAATAATTTTTCATTTTCTTCACTTCAGGAAGTGTTTTTTTTCTCTTCCCTTCTCTGATTAATCTCACTTCCAATAACATGGATGACATTCCACGTACCGCCGTGTCCTCCTCCAACTCATCCATAAAGGACATTCCTTCCCACACCAACACGCACGCACGCACGCACGCACGCACACACACACACACACACACACACAACTCTACTTCCTTCTGTGCATACCAATGGCTTGCCATTGTCATCCTCTCAGGTCTGCTGAAGGTGGACAGACGGAGGCTGTCTCAGCAGACAAAGCACCATATTGCATGAGCACACACACACACACACACACACACACACACACACACACACACACACACACACACACACACACACACACACACACACACACACACACACACTTGTCTATACATATCATTGTGATGCTATTGCTACCAACCATAGCATCTCAGCTCAGCTCAGCAAGCGTTCTGCTGCTCCACAAAACATGCCTACACTTGTAAAACACGAGAGCCCCCCTGCTGAGACACCAAGTTGTGGCAGTATCTTAGTCCTTAGACTATGCCTCCTTGTCTTATGTGATTAGCTTTCAAGCATACTGTAGCTACACATGAGTCATACTGTAAGCTTGTGGCTCATCACAACTCAAATTACATTATGCAGGACACGGAAGCTAAAGTACCAGGCCATAGAGGAGAAGAGGAGGAGGAGGAGGAAAAGAGGAGGGCAGTCATGGGTGAGCGGTTAGGGCGTCAGATTTGCATCCCAGAGGTTGCCGGTTCGACTCCCGACCCGCCAGGTTGGTGGGGGGAGTAATCAACCAGTGCTCTCCCCCATCCTCCTCCATGACTGAGGTACCCTGAGCATGGTACCGTCCCACCGCACTGCTCCCCATGGGACGCCACTGAGGGCTGCCCCCTTGCACGGGTGAGGCATAAATGCAATTTCGTTGTGTGCAGTGTGCAGTGTTCACTTGTGTGCTGTGGAGTGCTGTGTCACAATGACAATGGGAGTTGGAGTTTCCCAATGGGCTTTCACAAAAGAGGAGGGGTGGAGTGGGAAAGGAGAAACTGAGAGGAGAGAGCAGTTTACAACAGAGAGGCTGTTGGGGGACACCAAGGGTCAAGGGAGGATGTAGAAGAAGGAGGAAAAGAGAAGTGAAAAAAGTGAAAGCCCATTGGGAAACTCCAACTCCCATTTGTCATTGTGACACAGCACTCCACAGCACACAAGTGAACACTGCACACTGCACACAACGAAATTGCATTTATGCCTCACCCGTGCAAGGGGGCAGCCCTCAGTGGCGCCCCATGGGGAGCAGTGCGGTGGGACGGTACCATGCTCAGGGTACCTCAGTCATGGAGGAGGATGGGGGAGAGCACTGGTTGATTACTCCCCCCACCAACCTGGCGGGTCGGGAGTTGAACCGGCAACCTCTGGGATGCAAGTCTGACACCCTAACCGCTCACCCATGACTGCCCGGGGATGATAGGGGGGAGGAGGTGAGAGACTAGAGCAGGGATGTCAAACTCAGGGCCGGGGGCCAAATTTGGCCCGCAGAGCCTTTTTATTTGGCCCGCGAGATCATTTCAAATGTGTATTACAGTTGGCCCAAAGCTTTTTGGACATGGTGGTAATATAAATAAATAATGAGACGCAGTTTGTGAGTGCGGATTTCTTCTTCCTTAAAGGAACAGTCCACCGTGTTTCAATAATAAAGTATGTTCTTCTCTGACCTGAGATGAGTTCCTTTGGACCTGCCTAGTCTTCGGACGCGCCCCCAGTCAGCAGCGCGCGCTGCGCAAACTCGTTAGCATTAGCTTGGCTCAGCTTTGTGGATGGACGCAAAAGGTGCCTTAAGTTAGAAGTGACCAAATCCTTCCATGTGTTCCCTATTAAATCTCCCCTGCATGACTAGTAAACCGATCACAAAGTTGTTGCACAAAATGAAACCTGGCGATTTCCTACTAGATAAAGAAATGGCACTGTAATGAAAGGCGTAGTAATACATTTGGAGCACTTCGACTTCGACGCATTAATATCTTCACTCCTAGTTCCCCCCTTTCCCCCTCCCCTCCCCAAAGCCTCCTCGTGAGCCACTCACTTCCGTCAATACAACCAACCTGGCCGTACACCCTAGCCAGCTGATAGCAATGAGCATCCAGGGACAGTGACATTTTAGTGTTGGTGGTGAACAAACAATCATGCCAAGAAAATGATGTTTGCGAGGTTGCGGCAACAAGTGGAGAACGTGGAGCAACAATGGACTCTGAGTATAGACGCTGAAGACTGGCTCACAAACGAGCCAGAGCCGTATTTATTTGAGCCAGTGTTTTCACCGGAGCAGCTGGTCCAAAGAGCCCGGGAGAGAGAAGCTGTCAGCCAGGAACAGGCGTTTGTAGCAGTGGTGGTCACCCAGCTGTCGTGGAGTTTTTCTTCCGAAGGGAAAGTAAACTGGAAGAAACGACCGACACCGAGTGGACCTGATGGCCAGCTGTCCTCAGAGTAAGTGCTTTGAAACCATTCGGTTAGCAAATGGGCTATTACAAAATCGGTGCCCTACAGAGACTTGCAAATATAGACGTAACTGATTGAATGACATGAAAAGTGAGCTAAAGCTATCACAATGTAACTTAGTTGTGGTGGGTTTTGTTAGTGCTTGTCTAACAGTTTGTTTTTGTGGTGGAGTCTGAAGGCAAGCTCCTCGCGTTATAAGCCCAGTGCTTGTCTGTTTATGTTTTGTCCACGGAGTCGTCACTGGAAGAAGGGTTCTATTTGCCGTTTCTAGCTAGTTAGCTTCACGCAGGCGAATACAGATAGGGTATTACATCGAATACGGATACAGTGTAGTGAATCACAGAGTATTGTTCACCACTCCAGCTATCCTTTTCATATAATGACCAAACAGCAGGCAGCGCGGACATAATTCTTCTATAGGCCTACTGTAGTCTAGGTTTGTGAGGCAGTGCCCACTAGATTGTTCAGTTTATTTTATGGTTTATTATGATTTACTTTATTTATGTGAAAACCACAGATCTACTGTAGTGGGAGCCATACCATTGAACAGAATTGTATGATGTTCATTCTAGCTAGAACTATTAGATAATGTTTGGACTCCTGGTAGGGGGTGGGGCATCGGTAGGGCCATCCTGAATGTGAATTGATTGAGTACAGGTGGCAGGTGGCAGGTGAGGCGTAAAGAGTTAATTCTGCATGTTTATGTAAATAAGTAATATAATCCACTAACCTATCTGAACCATCAATTTCTGAACAGGTCAGTTTGATGAAGAACACCAGGACCTGCTCGAAGCAGAGGACGCCTATACGGAGGGTCCTCTTCATTCAACCCCCCAGAAACAGACATCTGTGAAACTGGCTCCCACATGGACCAAGCCACTGGTACGCTGAAGTATATTCAAGGTTGATAGAGGGCATAGTAATTGAACTGTGGCCTGTATTTACTTGATCTTTCTTGTGTGTAGGAGAGGGCGTCTTCATCCACCACCATGGCCACCCATAGTCCAAGAAGTCTTCACTATGAGGTGAGTGGCCTATTTTAGCTGCATCTGAACTGGATAGACTGATGTGACGGGTCAACTTGGCATATTTACACACTATTATGGCCTTTAGCGGTACAGTCGCCAGTGATTATCCTGACGTTTGTATTTTTGAAACAAACAAAAACAAGTACAGATCATAATCAATGTTATCTTCCTAGCCACGATATTAATGCATATTTTTTATTCTCATTCCTGTACACCAGGATCCACACCTCACTGGAGCTACTGCGATGGACAAGTGCCACCTGACATTGTTGTTGGACGCAAGCATGACCTCTGAGACTGGTACCATTCATGCATATAACAAATAATAAATAAGTTAACTTATTATTATGAGCAGATGCTATACACAGAAACTCTTCACTCTTCCACATCATGGTAAACCACACGGTGTATTGTGTTACAGATTATTCATGGTAGACCATTGTACAAAAAATATGGTGGGGGCTGGGGGTTAATGGCCAAAGGCCTCAGTGAACATATGTGATTTTAGTACCTTTTCCATCAAAACCAATCTGGGTCGTGGCATAGGCAGACTGTTTCAGAACATGTGGACAGAAATACAGAAAGCCCTGTGACCTATCGTGCCATGCATGTGCCTCTACTCTTATGTTGTCAGGAGCTGCTCAGGTGATGGATGTCCGTCTTGCCCCACATCGCTGGGGTCCACCGCTGGGAGGACGTTGGCATCGAATACAAGTGCTTCCACCAAGAGCTGTCTGCAAAGACGACTTGACCCCTCCGACAGACCATCGCATATGCTCGTACCTCAACTGCCTGTCAATATTGCAATAGTACAGAAGCCTAGCAAAGAGGAGGCTGAGAAGTCACAGAACTCAAGGTTTCGTGGTCTACCAAAAAAAGAATAACTCTGTTGCAGCAGTCATAAAAACAGGGTTAGATGTGGTGTGGGGGACACATCAGTTGTGTTACTTTGAATCACACATTGTTTTGCAACCAATTGTATTATTATTGCACTTGTTTTTTATTTTTGTAAATAAATATCACTTGTGCCATTGACATGGTAGTTTGTTTTCTGGTGCATCACGATTTCTGAAAGTTGTAAGTATTGCGGAGTGTAGAAAATGCATGTACATTCTTTTAGTCTATTGTCGTATTTTGGGCAATCTGTTTTACATACTGCCACAATTGTATTTATTGATCGATGTAACACTTCAATTAGATTTAAACCAATCTTACAGCCCTCACGTTTTCCTGGAGACATGCCATTACACCAGGGGACATGGAGTCCTGTAAAATTAGCTTGGCAGGTCATTGACAAGAATTTGCCTGTCCAAATGGTAAGAAACACACTCCACAAATTTGTAGGTTATGAAGGCCCAATGTTCAAATGCACATCAGCGGCTTGTCAAGCTAATTTCGCAGTGCTCCGCTTGTGCCTCCTGGTATAAAGGAAATGCCGACCCTGCATGTAAGTAGTAAACCCTCATGTGACTCTTGCACACCTTGGGTCTTTCTCAAAACCTAGGACAGTGTCCTCTAAGTGTATCAGCCTAATTAGTCACACCCAGTGATTGGATATTCTGTAGAGTTCACCAAAAAGTATCATATCACTGGGCGTGACTAATTAGGCTGATACACTTGGGAGGACTGTCCTAGGTTTTGAGAAAGACCCCTTGTGTACAGGGATGTCTCCTGGGATCACCGTGCTCTGGAAACCGTGCTGAGTGAGAGTGTAAAGAGCATACATGTTGCATGAAAACAGAATCCACTCAATAGGGTAAAGAATAACAGTATAACTTTAATATTTACATATGTCTATTGACAGATAACTGTTATATACAGTTGCACCACTTTTGCAAGTGTGTTAGGCGCTGGTGGTTGATTATCAACCTATATGTCCTACATAGCCTCTTGTACTTCTTGGAAGCCCACATAATCATCAGAAGACGGATACAGCCCTCTGATAGACCTGACCACACATGATGGTAATGGTCTCCACTGTTCTCTGCCCAAGGTTTCGCCCTGCAGGCCCAACTCCAACACGATGCGGTAGCAAACCAACCTCTTCTGACTGAGAAAACAGAGATGTGTTGTATAATCAGTTAAAAAAACACATAGGAATATGATAGCGTTATTGGGGGTTTTCAGAGATTATCATGCAGAACAAGAATCCTATAGTAACCTTATTTGAGGATATTTTACTATAGCCCTAAAACAAAGAATATCACAGAAATATCTTTCATATTTGGTAGTTTTGGTAATGTTTTGTAGTATCTTTACAAAATAGGCTTCTAATCAAATTCCAATATGAACGAATTCTAATAGTGCCATATCATCACAGAAATCACATAGTAGGCCTATACAATAGTCTTGGTGCTTTTTCGGAAGGGACATTATTGGGCCAGTCAACCATTCAAATTTCAGTTTGGCTGGTAGAAAAGTAAAGACCAATTTATTATTAGGGTAGCCACTTGACCCGCCATCTGAGTGAATGTTTACTCGCCCTTTTGGCAGGCGATAGAAGTTACTTTAGACCCCAGATTATAAGAATGGTTTCAAAGCACTTACTCTGAGGACAGCTGGCCATCAGGTCCACTCGGTGTCGGTCGTTTCTTCCAGTTTACTTTCCCTTCGGAAGAAAAACTCCACGACAGCTGGGTGACCACCACTGCTACAAACGCCTGTTC
Organism: Engraulis encrasicolus; assembly: GCF_034702125.1. NCBI lineage: Eukaryota > Metazoa > Chordata > Actinopteri > Clupeiformes > Engraulidae > Engraulis > Engraulis encrasicolus. The sequence continues at coordinate 16,183,782 of NC_085865.1, read as the reverse complement.
CTGGCTGACAGCTTCTCTCTCCCGGGCTCTTTGGACCAGCTGCTCCGGTGAAAACACTGGCTCAAATAAATACGGCTCTGGCTCGTTTGTGAGCCAGTCTTCAGCGTCTATACTCAGAGTCCATTGTTGCTCCACGTTCTCCACTTGTTGCCGCAACCTCGCAAACATCATTTTCTTGGCATGATTGTTTGTTCACCACCAACACTAAAATGTCACTGTCCCTGGATGCTCATTGCTATCAGCTGGCTAGGGTGTACGGCCAGGTTGGTTGTATTGACGGAAGTGAGTGGCTCACGAGGAGGCTTTGGGAAGGGGAGGGGGAAAGGGGGGAACTAGGAGTGAAGATATTAATGCGTCGAAGTCGAAGTGCTCCAAATGTATTACTACGCCTTTCATTACAGTGCCATTTCTTTATCTAGTAGGAAATCGCCAGGTTTCATTTTGTGCAACAACTTTGTGATCGGTTTACTAGTCATGCAGGGGAGATTTAATAGGGAACACATGGAAGGATTTGGTCACTTCTAACTTAAGGCACCTTTTGCGTCCATCCACAAAGCTGAGCCAAGCTAATGCTAACGAGTTTGCGCAGCGCGCGCTGCTGACTGGGGGCGCGTCCGAAGACTAGGCAGGTCCAGAGCCATCTAATATCAGAGTTACGCCACTCCCATAGACCTCTATGGACCAATCTTTCCACAGCAATGGCGGCTCTCATGGAGCCTCACGGAGCGTTAACATGGAAATCCCCATTGACTTTAGTTCTATTAGAAGTTACTTAGTTCCAGGAGGTGGCCGTAGAACACAGAAAATGTGGTAAAGATAATGTAATTTGTTTGTACTTAATCTTTGTTTGGTATGTGATGGTTCTGTGTTAGTTTCCAACGAACAGAAGTTTACTGTTAAGAAACATTTTAATCTACGCGAATCACATCACCAACCGACTTCCTGGTCCCCGGTTTGCGCAACTCTGTTATTAGATGGCTCTGGGCAGGTCCAAAGGAACTCATCTCAGGTCAGAGAAGAACATACTTTATTATTGAAACACGGTGGACTGTTCCTTTAAGTTGACGCTTTTTATCTCGCACCCAAAAGCTTTTCGGTTTTCCAAGAAGTTGAGCGCGTCCTCTGCCAATACTAGTTGGCCCAAAGAAACCATAGCTGTATAGCGCATTAAGAATTGAACATGAAAATGTATCACTCACAGGAATATGAGCCCAGCCCAGGCAATTGAAATGGGTCACACTCAAATGCAACAGAATATGTGCAAGCAGATTTGAACTATGATGGAAATCTGTTTAAACGTAAATTTAAACGTGAACAATTTTAGTCCGTTTTTATTTTTAAAAATATTGAGTTCGGCCCACGACTTCACTCCTGATTTTGATTTTGGCCCTTGTTCAATTTGAGTTTGACACCCCTGGACTAGAGTGTGTTGAACGGCACCAAAGAACAGCCTAATTCGATTTTGGGGCGCCATCGATCGACATTGACAAGGTACATCAGGAGAACTTGTTGTGACGACGGGTGGTATTAACACAGCACATTTAAAGTCGGCCACAAATTTGCATGAAACGATGAGAACGATGTACTAGCACACCACTTGTGAGGTGGGTAGGGGGATCTGAAGTGGGGTGCAGTGTAAACCTTTGTAGAGGTGTGGGACAACGCTCGTGCACCCACGAGTGAACTTTCAGCCAACCAGTTCAGGGGTGTGTCCAGAGGCGGTATGCAGATGAGCATCAGCAACTGCGGGAGCTGCAAGGTCCGTCGCATTGATCCCGAGATAGTTTGACACCATTTGACATGTCATGTCCTCCTCGCAACGTGACTAAAAATTGGTAAGTCAGAGAAGATTTCTAAACATCAAGCAACATTTTCTTCCTGATGCTGTCTGCATGCGCACGCAGACGGTGCACGAAACCGAACACGGCTAGTCTTGGGGGAGTCCTTGCTCCATCACCTCCCTCTTCTAACAGTGACCTCCTGACTCCCTTCCAACCCTCTATGCAGTAATCAGACTGTATGTAGTGGGCTGTATGAAGGGAAGAGGAGAGTGAATACCAGAAAGAGGGGTGCGGAGGAGGTGGTGTGAGATGAGAGGTGGTGACTACAGAGAGGGGTGTGGAGGTGGGGAAGAGGTGGTGTGAGTTGAGGATTGTGGGAGAGAGGTGGTGAGAGAGGAGGGGTGGAAGGGGAGGGGTGTTGAGGAGCGTGTCTGACAGAGGCGATTCCTCCTTGAGTACAAGGGAGGCGCCGCCTCCTGTCCAAAATCACGGAGAATAGTATGTAAACTAATGCTTTACACGACTTAATAACATTGCTATTTCAGACCCAGCTCCATAGAAAATGCATGTGCTCAACTTAGAGATGAAACCAATCTGTAATACGATCCCGAGGCTCGCACGAGTTTTTTTTCCGCTCAAGACAACGCAAGCGAGTCGAGTCTCAATGGACTTCAATGGCATGTGGGATTGTATGCTTTTTCAATGGAAAAATGCTAAACGGTCATTGGCTATTGCCGTGAGACTGAGCCTCACTGGGAGTGAATGGAGAAGAGAGAGGAGGGGGGAGGGACCGGAGACTGGAGCTCCGACTTGTGATTGGGTGAACCCCGTGTCAGTAGGCTACAGTAGTTGATTTCATTTCGAAATGCGGATATGTTATTAATTTGACTGAGAAGTTTCGTCGTGGTAACCAGTGGGGAAGCTATTCATTGCGGTGTACTCCAGTTTTGTGTACATATTCTTGTAAACCTAGTGTTGCGAATAAAGTCTTAATAGTGGCACGTCCTTATCCTTTTTAATCTCCCAATTCAAAAGTTGAAGTTGCCTACTTTTCGTTAGGGCTAGCTTGCAAGAAAGCTAGAGAGCTATGCAAAATGCCAAGCATTGTGGATTAAATTCTGGCGAATTCCAGTCGTCCTTATGAGGAGAAAATGAATATCAAGGAGCAGAGCAGAGCACTGCCTAATATTGACTTGGTGAAAAAGGTAGGGAAGAACAACCGTTTCTTTTGAGCTTTCGTGGTGTGGTGTCTGACCAACTGGTTAACTGCCAAGTCCCGTGAGTGGCGAGTCCTTGTTTCCTACTGTGTTGGCAATGTCTGGTAAATAATTAAAGATTTTGCGACCTCTAGTGGTAAGTTAAGCCGTGCACCCAGTAATGAACAAAGACAACGAAGGCAAACTCAATCACATCATTATGTGGCGGAGGTAGGTCTAATGATAATAATAATAATAATAATTAAAAAAAAAAAAAACATTTCCCTATGAATAGGCTACAAGGGGGATAATGATTAATGATTAACAAATTTGTTTCAACAAGAGTCCTTTAGTGTGTGAGGCCATATGTGGCTCAGGACCAATGTAAGATGTGTGTCAAAATTGACCCCCCCCTTTTTTTGCGTTCTGGACATATTGTAATTGAACAGCCTCCCCTGTTTGACAGACTACCAGCCGCCACTGGTGTCTGATTACCACAAAGCGAGGTGGGGAGGAGTCATGAGGTCCCTGCTACTGTCCAATTAAAGCAGACATCTAAGGCTGTTAATCCATCCAGAGAGAGAGAGAGAGAAAGAGAGAGAGAGAGAGAACTCTTAATCCCTTCACCCCCACCCGCTTTAGGAGAATCCACCATCGCACAAGACGGAGTGAAGACTGTATACCAGGTTACGCTGCTAGTTACTCGCTTGGCGAATGAACTCAATAGAATGTCAATGGGTTCCAGCGAGACTAGCAGGCGAGTAGGCGAGTACTGTACAAGCGATGCGTTGTGGGCTGATCCCGAGTTGGCAATATCTTATCTTCGAGCGAGGCGAGTAAGCGAGTAACCAATTGGAAGGCAGAGTTCGGTACTTCTCGCCTGTTCATTGGCAGTTAAAGCCGCCGGATCTTTCAGCGAACGTTCCATGACAGAAAGGCGAGTAGGCGAGCAAGCGAGAAGCTAGTAAATAGCAGCGATGTGTGTGTACGGCCCTTTAGGCTCTTGTTTCTGCTCTGCACGTACTGTACAGTAGGAGTCTATTGATTTGTTTCTTTGTGAAAGGACAGAACAAAAACTAATAATAATACACCACTGTGCTAAAAGGCACTGAGTGAACTCAAAGGCATCATCATTGCAGCACATACTGTATATTGGATCAAATGAGAAGGCATCTGTCACCACTATTACGTAACTCTATTGTCCTCTATGGGCCACTGTGACTTACAGTATCTCTGTGTGAGGAAAGGCCATCGCAGGCCATCGCCCACTTCTATTCAATTCATCTTAAAATATTCAAAGGCCCTTCGATTTTCAGTCTTGGGGCCAGACTGAAGACATAATGGTGTTTTCCGGGAGAAGGCGAAGGGGAGGAAAATAGCAAGGGAAGATGAAACAACACATCTGCTTATTATGTAGAAAGTAAACGGTCTTGTAAATAGTCTGAATCAGGAGACATTGATTGCCTGTATTGAATCTCCTGAGTTGCGGCTCCTACTACTGAACCTGGACTCCCTGGCGGGAAGGAGAGAGGGAGAGAGAGAGGGAGAGAGAGAGAGAGAGGCGGGGAAAAAAGTGAAAGTGATTAAAAAAAGAGAAGGACAAACAGAGAACAGAGAACGACGAACAAGAAAGGTGACTTAGAGCAGATGGAATAGGAGGACGAGAGGGTACTTAGAAGCAGAAAGACGAAAACGTAGCGGGCGAGAGATAGAGAGAGAGAGAGAGAGAGAGAGAGAGAGAGAGAGAACTACTGCTTGTATGTCTTCATTCCTTCACCCCCACCCGCTTTAGGAGAATCAACCATCGCACAAGACGGAGTGAAAACTGTATACCAGGGTCGGCCTGCCCTGCATGCGTTAAGGGCCGTACACACACGTCGCTGCTAGTTACTCGCTCGGCGAATGAACTCAATAGAATGTCAACGTGTTCCAGCGAGACTAGCAGGCGAGTAGGCGAGTACTGTACAAGCGATGCGATGTAGGCGGATCCCGAGTTGGCAATATCTTATCTTCGAGCGAGGCGAGTAAGCGAGTAACCAATTGGAAGGCAGAGTTCGGTACGTCTCGCCTGTTCATTGGCAGTTAAAGCCGCGGGAACTTTCAGCGAACAAGCGAGAAGCTAGTAAATAGTAGCGATGTGTATGTACGGCCCTTTAGGCTCTTGTTTCTGCTCTGCACGTACTGTACAGTAGGAGTCTATTGATTTGTTTCTTTGTGAAAGGACAGAACAAAAACTAATAATAATACACCACTGTGCTAAAAGGTGCTCTGTGAACTCAAAGGCATCATCATTGCAGCACATACTGTATATTGGATCAAATGAGAAGGCACCTGTCACCACTATTACGTAACTCTATTGTCCTCTATGGGCCATTGTGACTTACAGTATCTCTGTGTGAGGAAAGGCCATCGCAGGCCATCGCCCACTTCTATTCAATTCATCTTAAAATATTCAAAGGCCCTTCGATGACATAATGGTGTTTTCCGGGAGAAGGCGAAGGGGAGGAAAATAGCAAGGGAAGATGAAACAACACATCTGCTTATTATGTAGAAAGTAAACGGTCTTGTAAATAGTCTGAATCAGGAGACATTGATTGCCTGTATTGAATCTCCTGAGTTGCGGCTCCTACTACTGAACCTGGACTCCCTGGCGGGAAGGAGAGAGGGAGAGAGAGAGAGAGAGAGAGAGAGAGAGGGAGAGAGAGAGAGAGAGAGAGAGAGGCGGGGGAAAAAGTGAAAGTGATTAAAAAAAAGAGAAGGACAAACAGAGAACAGAGAACGACGAACAAGAAAGGTGACTTAGAGCAGATGGAATAGGAGGACGAGAGGGTACTTAGAAGCAGAAAGACGAAAACGTAGCGGGCGAGAGAGAGAGAGAGAGAGAGAGAGAGAGAGAGAGAGAGAGAGAGAGAGAGCAAACTGAAGGGAAGGGAAGGCAAGGGGAGAGAAAAATAAACAACAGAAGAATGAAAAAGGGAAGAGAAAATGAATAAATGGAAGGTTGAATATGAATACGAGTGAATAAGAAGATATTTAGAAAGGACAGTCAGTGCAGCGTCTCCAAGGGAGAGTGTGGTCTTGTGTGGCCTTAAAGAGAGTGACAGCCTCCCCACTCCCCCATGCCTCACCCTTACAGCACCAATAACCCTCTTACCCCCCACTCTCCTTTCTTTCCTTCTCTCTCTCCCCTGGACATGGAGGGGTGCAGAGACACGCCTGAATGTCTCCACAGCCTTCCTGCCTCCCTCCTGTCTTCCTCATCCTGGGCCTATAAACCACAGCCAGCCAATTCTTCACTCTCTCACTCTCCACTCTCCTTCTCTCCCTCCTTTCTTTCCTGGTGCACAGAGGAGTGCAGAGAGAGGGAGCCTAGAGTTTCTCCTCAGGTATTCAGTCTCCTTTTTAAGCTTCACCTTGCACCTACAGACCACAGCTACAGACCACAGGCTAAGGCTCAGGCACAAGCACAAGCACCTTGCAGCTACAGACCACAGGGTAAGGCACAGGCACCTTGCAGCTACAGACCACATACAGGGTAAGGCACAGGCACCAACAGGCACAGCCAGCCTTGAATCACTCCAGCCTCCCTTTGTCCTCACCTGACCCCCTCCATCCCTCCCCTTCTGTGGCCACGGAGAACAGGCCCACGTCCTAGAGTTTGTCATGGATGAGTGCAGACTGACACCCTGGAATCACAACACAGCTAACCAGCCAGCCTCTCTCTACCTCCACCTATTTCCTTTTGTATCTGTCCATACTTTTCCTGGCCATGAGTGTGGAGACACCCTTGCCTCTCCCCAGCCATCCTGCCTCTCTCTCTCTCTCTTCCCTCTCTACCTTTCTCCCTCTTCCCTCGTCACAGAGAGCAGGAAGAGAGACCCTTGACTCCCTCACCTGGCAGCACAGGCACACTCACACCTGTACCACACACACGCACGCACACACGCACACACACACACTTTATCCCAGTTCCCTCTCTGAGCTGAGTCTCTCTCTAACCCACAGCACTGGGTCGCCTTGGCCACCAGGCCATACCTGCTGCTATTTTGAGAAGCATCCGCAAGACACCACACACACACACACACACACACACACACACACACACACACACACACACACACACACACACACACACACACACACACACACACACACACACGCACACACGCACACACACACTGCACAGCACAGCACTGAGAGGCCATCTGTGGTCTGCAATAGTGCTGGCTGGCTCTCTCACACACAGTCACGCTTGGCTATTACGTGTAAATCAAACCCTTTCGGCTTAGCTGGGGATTTCTGGTACCTCTGGGCTGGCTCTGAGTTACATACTATATTCTGCATGTGCGCTCTGTACTTAAATGGTTTCACCTGTGCCATCCAAACTAAATTCTGCATGTGCTGCCTATGATTAATAATCGTACATGCCCACCATCATCAGCAATAAGCTTCTATGATATGCATATACAGTACTGTACATGCACAGTAGATAGATAGATAGATAGATAGATAGATAGATAGATAGATAGATAGATAGATAGATAGATAGATAGATAGATAGATAGATAGATAGATAGATAGATAGATAGATAGATAGATAGATAGATTAGATAGATAGATACCCAAGACAGAGCCCTTACTGAGAAAAACAACCAAAATACCACATGGTTGACATCATGCATCGACAACACTTTGTTTTCCCACAGCAGCAGTCAACAACCCCACTTTAACTCCCCTCTTCCACCGCCTCTCCAGAGGGTTCTTCTCTAAACAAGCACTCAGTCCGCTACCTCTTCATCATCTTCCTCTACCTCACCCTTGTGCCAAGCACACATGCTCACCCTGTAAAGAAACTCTTTCTCCCTAAACCACCTCATCGACCTCTTCAGCCCCTCACTCTTTCCTCCTCTTCCCTCAGCTTTCCTTCTTGTCCACCATCTCCTTTCCCTCCTCCATTAATTCTCCTCTTTCCCCACTTTATTCTTCCTTCTCCTCGTCTCCTCCTATAGATGCCTCTCTGATGAAAGCCGACTGCACCACAGAGCATAAATGGAGGGAAAGTGCCTACAGTCACACATGCTCGATACCAGGTCTTTAAAATCCATGTTGTGCACTTTACAGGCCCCAGCCACATAAAAAACACACATTTGAGAGTGAGTCAAGATCCGCTGAAACACGTAAAGTACACCTGCCCTGACAAATTCATTCCTGCCTGCCAGTTCCTGCCTCCCTTCCAAGGTGGCCACTCTATCCAGCTAATAATTACCTCGTGTCCTTTTCCACAAGCCCTTTTAATCCAACCCGGCTCTTTCACTTTTTTAATAGAACGTCAGGTTCTGCTGACTCGGCTGAAACCATTCTGACGAGAAGGTTAAATGTGCACAATTGCAAAGCGAATTTGCAGAGTGGTTGCTATACATTAAGCTTATGTGATGTTTTTTAAAGGAGATTTTGCATTTTAATATTTTGCATTTTATGTGAACACGTCTGTACATCAGGAAACTATGATACAATGTCCTAAAAATGTCTCGTGCCTGCCACGGAGAGGCAGAGGTAAAGTGGATTCAAATGCAAATATGTTTTACTATTGCCTTGCCTATTCATTGATGAATAACCAGGTTTAAATTGCTGTATGGCAGTGTTGTTAAGCATTGAAAAGACTTAACTTTAACATAAAAGCTAATAAATTGAATAAACTTCACCGTTACCTGACCTCACATCATTAACCCGAGAGCCTATTTTTGATCCATGATGCCATGATTAATGCTCTTCCTGTGGGTCTGTGACACGAGGGGCTAGCAGTGATTTCTATTGCAGTAGGTTAGGCAGTGCCTGAGGGAGCTGTTTAAATCTGACTTTTGAGAGTGGAGAGCTGAGGCAAGATTATGTGCAGGCTGGTGGTGAGGAGACTGGGTGATGGGAATGAAGGAGGTTGTAAGGGGGTTATAAACATTTAAAGCAATGTATCTGACCTCAGAGTTGAAGATGGGGAAAATTTGACAGAGGGTGGTGGGGGGGCTTAAGCCATAGACTTTCACTGGTTAATTTCCTACATTTAACATCAGTCAGCAAGTAAAAGCAAGTGCAAACGTGCAAATCAAACAAATTATTTAATCTTATTTTAATGCTAATATTTTCTTTGATTATGTAATGATTTCTTTCTCCATTTCTTGTTTTCTTTCTGCCTTTACTTTTAATTTTGTGAAGCAAATTGAACTGCATCTGTGGAACAAAACTTCACACATGTTGTTTTGACCCCAATTACAATCAATTTAATTAAGGGAGGCTAATTAAGCTTGAGTAAGAGAACGGTGGCATCTCATATACACAAATGCCATGACAGTAAAATGGAGGGGCTACTATGGTGACAAGACCAGAGCTTGTTTACATGCCAGATAGCACAGCGCTTGTCTCTTGTTGCTGCATCTCTGTGTTGCTTTTCAATGCCAATGATCTTCCAATGATTGAGTTACTTCCTCAATACTATTCTAAGATCTAACAGGTTACTGTTCTTGGGGAATGTGTTCAATACGTAGCCCGTATCTTCACTTATCGATGCAAACAGCTGCCAGGACGCCAATTAATTCAGTGCCACCAGTTCTATGAATGAACTGAACTGGCAAGTCCAACTTGATGTAATCATAATGTTCGTCTATAACTCTGTGCTTTAGCAGTCTAGTATTGACTCTACTCCAATGCTGCAGGTGATGTATTTTAGTGCAGCTGACACTGTGATCAAAGACCAAAGGAGGTGTCTGGTGGGAGGAGAGCAGTAATAGAAACAGACGGCTCCATTAGGGAGACATGCCTACGAGATGTACCTCAGCTGAAATGTGCACTGTACTGTATTGACTTATACTGGCTTGGGGCACAGGATATAAAATCATTCATTTGTTAATAAACTCATTCATTCATTCATTCATTCATTCATTCATTCATTCATTCATTCATTCATTCATTCATTCATTCATTCATTCATTCATATTCTTCCTTTCATTCATTTGTTCTTTGCCTGATCTGCACCTTCATTCATACATCAATCCATCTATCCTTCCATCCACTCATCCATTACATTTTCCCATTCATCCATTTCTGTTTTTCTTCATTCATTTCCACTCACACATGTGTATTACATCATTCATGCAATATTAATGGAGACTAAGTGAGCGCATTACTATTTAATAGCAATGTCCTGGAAGTCCTAGAAATACACAATTTTACAATATGTAGGCCTACAAATGAAAACAAACCCACATCAGTGCACTTTTTCCACCTTCCCTCAGTCTGAACACATCTAAGTTGCAAACAGAGGAATAAATAAACAAGTGAAATACCTAATAAATAAATAAAATCCATATCTCTGCTTACAGTTTGCATCACAGACAGGTAGGCAAAACTGCTGTGCCATGTTTGCTATCACTTTACAGAGCCACTGGGAGGAAAGAGAGAGGCGAGGGAATGGAGGAGAGACAAGACCGGAAAGAAGGAAGGGAGGAGAATAGAGAAGTAGTGTAACAGAGATGAGAGAAGGGAGAGGGGGCTGGAGGTAGAGAAAGAGAGAGGGGACATATTCACAAGGGAGGGAGACAGTCGTCTAAACCAGGTGTGAAAGTGATAACAGTGAGGTAGAGAGAGTAAAATAATAGAAAGAGTTTATGTGGAATACTTTCTCTCTGCTCTCTACCTGACAAGTCTACCTGACAACTATGTGAAAAAGAAAAACACAATGCAACTCGCTGTTATGCCTTAACTTGAATTCAGAAGAAAGGATGTTTGTCTTTGAAGCAATATGTGCTTGAAGATGGCACAGCCTATGAACAATCTCTCTTTCAGTATCAGTACTCTAACTTGGCTATTCAAAACCTGGTCAACACTTTAATGTAATAGAAGAATAATAGATGCAGACTTTATTAATCTAAAGCAAGAGAATTATAATTCTAATATGCATTTGCTTCTTCCATTCATATTCAAAGCTACATTCATATGTCTGACTCCAGATATTCATCTCAAGTCGACGTGCTCTGATTTGGTTGCACTGAAACTGTCTTACTGATTAAATATGGCAACTTGCCTCATCTGCTAGTGCCATGTAGTCATAATGTGAAATCATTTTTCATCGGAAGACAACTGGATCATTTAGTCTGCCTTAGTTTTCTGACATGCTCTTCATTAGTGAATCAATCATTATCATGCAGTACCTTCCTAGATGGTCCCTGTCCCCGTAGTCTTGCTGTGGCTCTAGCCCAGGGCATCTAAAGTAGCACTCCATTAAGGATAGACCGATATTATCGGTATCGGGCCGATATTTGCATTTTTAAGTGTATCGGTATCGGCCGTTACGCTTGTGGTTTTGGCCGATACGCAATATTTATTATTTTATGTGATTTGGGTTTTTTCAAAAGCACCAACACACTTTATTTTTTATGACTTGATTGTTAGACATTACTTGATTGTTAGAGTGGGTGTTTAGATGTTACAAGTTCTACCCCAATTTGATAATGTTAAAGTAATATTTATTTTTAACATGAGACCTGGAATATTTGTCATTTTTTTACCTTTTTTTAAACCCATATCGGCCCCAAATATTGGTTATCGGAAATCGGGTATTGGCCAAGGGTGATGAAAAAAAAATCGGTATCGCATAGGCCATTAAAAAACCTGTATCGGTCGACCCCTACACTCCATCATGTCACCACCAAAGACACTGGGATTTGACAAGAACGAAGGATATAAGGGTACAAGAAAGGCTGGATTGGTTGAGACAATAGGTAGTTAGGGAAAGATATGGATATTTTGGAAAATCTGTGAACTAATTTATTACCAATAGATTTTTTTACCATGTGTTCTTACAGGTGTCTGGACACACCTCACAATTTATCCACGGCCAAATCCAATGGGAATTTCCGTGACGCCCCGTCAAAGTTGGGGTGCACAGAAGGCCTATGTAAAAATTGGAACACTGCAGATTGGGGGGAAAGGATGCATAATGGGTCATAACTTCTGAGGTAAACTACATACAGAGACAAATGAACACATTTTTCCATACATTACTGACCCAGTGAATTCAATTGAGGGGTATTTTTGGACATTCGACCACATTTGAACCCCGTTTTTGGTCAAAAACGGCAAAAAATTGCCTTAAATGTGTAGAAATGTTCATTTTTTTAAATCATATTTCCAAGTTGTGTCCATTATAACCACTTGCTCTTCATTTCTCATTTACAGTATGACAATATACTGTATATAGTCTGGGTTTGATTATTCTATTGGTATTAAGCTGAAATAATAACCCAAAGTTTACCATTTTTAACCCTTTAATGCCCTACACTGGAACCCAGACAAAAGGTTGCAGAAGGGGCCATAACTTCTGAAGTAAATTACATACAGAGACAAATGAACACATTTGTCCATACAATAGTGGCCCAGTGAATACAATTGAGTGGTTGTTTTGGACATTTGGCCACATTTAAACTGCGCTTTTGGTCAAAAAACGGCAAATAAATGGCTTTAAAAGTGTAGAAATTCAGTCATATTTTCACGTTTTATTTCGTTCGTTTTCACCTCTAGCTCTTTATTTCTCATTTAAAGGATGACAATATACAGAATAAGGTATGGATTTGATTATTTTAATGGTATTAAGCTGAAATTATACCCCAAAGTTTACATTTTTAACCCTTTAATGGCCTAGACTGGAGCCCGGAAAATGATAAAATTTGTCAGAATGTGGGATAAGTTTGAAGGTAAACCACATACAAACACAAATGAGCATATTTTCCCATACAATACTGACCCAAGAAATGAAATGGAGTGGTTGGTTTTGACATTTGATCACATTTAAACTGAATTCCAGGACAAAACAGCCTAAAATGTGTTGAAAATCAACAATCCGTGTTTTCATTCGTTCAAATTAAGAATTTCATCAGTGTAAGTCCACTTTATAGGCCTACTCTATTTTGGCTTTTCAGGTTTGATGCTAAAGATTCACTAAAGTGAGATTTTGTTTCAGATTAATACCCAATACAATAACCAAATTGATTTGGTACATGATAAATTAAGAGGTGGTAAAAAAAGTACACAATAACATTGGAAACAATGAAAGGGTGGTGATTTTTTTGGACACATTTTAGGCCATTTATTGCAAGTGTTGCCAAAAGTGAAAAAAAAAACCACTTCATGTTCTTTCTTGGGTCAGCATTGTATGGAAAATCTGTGTTCATCTGTGCCAAGGGCCCAAAAATGGGGTTAGTGCCAGGCAAATTCTCACTGCGTAGGCCTATATATTTTCGAAACCTGTGTGTCTCTGGAGTATAGTTGTCTGATAGCAAGTTAGACATCATAGCTGTTGGATTTAATGTTTGTACATCCTCTCAAGAACCTGTCCCTGAGGGGGATTTTCTGAAAAGTGACTTTTTGTCTACCCACTAACAACAGGCCACAGAACCGTCCAAGCATCACTTTATCATTACTTACATTGTCCTTGATGTTGACAGACATAGAGGAAGGCATTATATGTAAATTGTATAGCCTATAAACCATGGCCGACAATTGGTTTTACAATTGAGAGCCTATTTTCTAATAATAAAAAAAAATCTCAACTAGTAGAATCATGCTGTCAATCCATAGTGTTGTGAATGTTTCACCAGGGAGAACCTTTCACCAGGGAGTTGAATTATATGAAAAATGCCATACTATGGGTATACATTAGAAATAGTTTTACTTTTCTGTAAGTAAGCACAACCTAATAAATGCATCAGATTTAGTATTTTTGAATTAACTTCTCTACTATTGCACTGCAATGAAAAAGGTACATAAGAAATGCATATCAGTATGATGAGACATGTGACTTTAATTCCTAACAGCAATCTGCTGTGACAGGGCTCATCATGTGACCGGTAGGCACCAATACTCACGAACGGCGTGACGTTTTCCATGTGCTTTACGCCCTTTTGTGGGGGAAAACAGCCAATGCAAGTCAATTGGTAGTGTTGGGGTGTAGCCTCTTACTGCAGATGGGGTCGCCGGCGACCCGATTCACTTACTGAAAATGCTTAAATACATCAAAACAACATTGCTATGACATTACAGAGAGCCATAGCGCTGCACTGAGGGGTTAATAAACGAAAGATAAGGACCTGTAGACTAGCATTGTTCACATGCAACATGCCGAAAACGCGTTGTGTTGCCAGCTGTTCAAATACTATTGCCAAACAGAGGTGGAGAAGCATGGACTGCGTTCATTTAGTCTAGCTGATGTAGTATGTTGATGAGACATTTGGTTTGATTTCCCCCATAAAGGGGCGTAATGCACATTTACGAGCAAAGTACCTGGATGGCCATTCATGCCTATAGGCAACATTTGGTGTTTTCAGGTACTCTTGGAGGGGGCAGCTTTTATTGTTTTTGGCATCGTGGCCAGTTTCCTTTCTCCTTGCACAGGCGTCCATGCCCAGACGGATCTGCACTATATGGTGTAGTCTCTTCAGCTCATGAAGCTGCTTGGAGTGTGGCTGCTAGCCGGTTTCTTGCCAGACTGCTGGCTTTGCTACTTGTGCAGCCACCATGTCGTCCGTAATCTGCCCTGATTGGCAGTCATCTAGTTGATGTGAATTTAGTGTCCAGTCCACATGTTTGTTCACTCACTGCTTCATGAAGCAGCTTTTTATGTCTTGGGAAGTCACATTAGATATTTCTGTCCACCTTTTTTGCCAAGCATCCAACCCCACCTTTATAAGACCATGCAGATCTCATAGTGATCATGCAAATATCTGCGGAATTGCAAACACAACTATTAACTGCTGGGGGTGGGGTTGTGGCTTGACCTGGTAAACTGGATCACAGAATACCATCTCAGTTTGTCAGACTGGGGGACCTAACATCAGAGTGTGTGGTCAGTAGCACTAGTGCTCAGGACCACTGAGTGCCTTGGCTGTGCCCAGGACAAAGCCATCAGAAAGGGCCCCCAACTCAATACATTCAATGTAATGGAGACTGAATTCTGGGCCCCATCTCTCCCTGGGCCCAGGACAGTTGACCCCTCTTGTTAGCTTCCCTGCTGGTGCACCAGGAACCCGCATTTCCCCAGTAGCATTTACCCTATTCTGTACTCCACCGAATTCATCTACAGCTGAGAGCACTTTGTTGGTGGGTGCCAGGCTAACCAGATACAGCTGAGGTCCAAGGGAGATGGGCTAGGTTTGAGTATTTCAGAAACACATACATTAGTAGCCTGATTATCATCGACTTTCAAATCTCTTCGAGACTTGGTCTGACCAAGAGCATAACAATTATCATTTCCCAAATAGCATTTCCCAAATGGCCTCCCTTGATTTGCGGGAACTCAGAAAGTACTTGCATTGACTCCTGACCTGACTAGTAGCAACGCTGAAGCTGTTGCGTCACTAGGAGGGCACGGCCTGGCTAATACATTAGAGCATCTCTGAATGCACAGCATGTCGAACCTTGTGCTGATGGGCTACATTTGCAGAAAACCACACCAGATGCCTCTACAGTCAGCTAAGAACAGGAAAATGAGGCTATAACTCACACAGGCTCACTAACATTGGTCAATATAAGATTGCACAATTACTGTAGCTGCTGCTTTTTTATCCAAACACACATATTGGTGACAGTCCTTGGAGCAATGTGGGTTTAGGTGCCTTGCTCAAGGACACTTCAGTCATGAAGGATAAGGAGAGGTAAGGATGGGATTTGAACCTGCAACTCTGTGAACTTCAATCCAACTCCCTAACCATTACACCACGGATGTAAAAAAGTTTTTTTTAGGTGACCATGAAATCCAAAGTTAACCATGGTTTATTGAGCATGGTTTGTGGCTATGGTTAAAACATGAACACAAACCATGCTGAAAAAAAAACATGAAAAACATAAATAACCATTATCCAATTTTCATGGTTACCCAAAAAAACATGCATAAGCCATTGTAATAAGTTAAAGCAGTTCTGTAAGCAAAAGGGGGTCCAACATAGCACTACCAAGGTGTACCTAATTAAGTGGTCGTAGAGTGTATACCTAGTGTATACATAGATTAAATCTCCAACAAAGGCTATTATTAGCAGTGATGCAATCATGTATGATTTGATAAGGCATGAATTGCCATATTACATGATTTTATTTTGAAACATGACTAAAAATGACAAACCGTATGGTGTGACTATCAGGTTAAATGTTTATCAATTCAAACCACTGTAGAAAGCTGGAATAACAGCCAGAAGTGGTCTAAGCGAAACTGAGGCGGTTTTCTTTTTTTTCTTTCTTCAAATGGCATATTTACCAAAGAGGGTGATCCAAATAGCTATTCCGATATACAGATATATACTTCAGAGATGCATAGCTCTCAGAAAAAAAAACATAGAGGAAATTTAACACCCCCCACCCCAACTGCTACCAGTGACCAGCACCCGCCCACCCAATTGCACCTCCACCACACTGACGTCTATGACAGTTTGATCATTTTAAATTTCAAAACACTCCGTTTTATTTCTTGGGTCAGTATTGTATGGGAAAATATGCTCATTTGTGTTTGTATGTGGTTTACCTTCAAACTTATCCCACATTCTGACAAATTTTATCATTTTCCGGGCTCCAGTCTAGGCCATTAAAGGGTTAAAAATGTAAACTTTGGGGTATAATTTCAGCTTAATACCATTAAAATAATCAAATCCATACCTTATTCTGTATATTGTCATCCTTTAAATGAGAAATAAAGAGCTAGAGGTGAAAACGAACGAAATAAAACGTGAAAATATGACTGAATTTCTACACTTTTAAAGCCATTTATTTGCCGTTTTTTGACCAAAAGCGCAGTTTAAATGTGGTCAAATGTCCAAAACAACCACTCAATTGTATTCACTGGGCCACTATTGTATGGACAAATGTGTTAATTTGTCTCTGTATGTAATTTACTTCAGAAGTTATGGCCCCTTCTGCAACCTTTTGTCTGGGTTCCAGTGTAGGGCATTAAAGGGTTAAAAATGGTAAACTTTGGGTTATTATTTCAGCTTAATACCAATAGAATAATCAAACCCAGACTATATACAGTATATTGTCATACTGTAAATGAGAAATGAAGAGCAAGTGGTTATAATGGACACAACTTGGAAATATGATTAAAAAAATGAACATTTCTACACATTTAAGGCAATTTTTTGCCGTTTTTGACCAAAAACGGTGTTCAAATGTGGTCAACTGTCCAAACATAACCCTCAATTGAATTCACTGGGTCAGTAATGTATGGAAAAATGTGTTCATTTGTCTCTGTATGTAGTTTACTTCAGAAGTTATGACCCATTATGCATCCTTTCCCCCCAATCTGCAGTGTTCCAATTTTTACATAGGCCTTCTGTGCACCCCAACTTTGACGGGGCGTCACGGAAATTCCCATTGGATTTGGCCGTGGATAAATTGTGAGGTGTGTCCAGACACCTGTAAGAACACATGGTAAAAAAATCTATTGGTAATAAATTAGTTCACAGATTTTCCAAAATATCCATATCTTTCCCTAACTAAAGAGCAGCATGTCTGCTAGAAGTCCAAAGCCAGGCAGTAGCAGCTGCAGGGCAAATGGCCCAAGGGCGGAAACCAAAGGAAGAAGGAAGTGAGTCTTTGTGGAGCTGTTGGGAGTGTCAGACTGCGTTGCAATATGCGACCTTGCCTCCTCCACTTGCCTCCTCCACTTGCTTCTCGTCATGATGACATCACTGACAACAACATTATATTTCAATATCTTGCAAAAGCTCAATTGTAGAGTCTTTTTCTCATTTGCAATTGGGATGGTGAATGAAAAACAGTCCCTCAAAAGTTGTTATGGCTAGGCTGACAGCTGGGAAACTTTATCGTTTTCTCCACGGAGGAGGGGCCAGGAGGCGGGACGAGGAGACAAGCGCAAGTGGAGGAGGCAAGGTCGCATATTAAAACGCACTCTCACACTGGCTCACTGGAGTAGTGTGTGGCTCAGAATGTGTGTGTGTGTGTGCGTGCCTCAGAGGAGTTGACATGAGCCATCTGTACTCAGCTACAGATCAGCCAACTTGAACTTACAGCAAGACCTGGAAGAAGGCAGGGTTCGAATAGCGAAACAGAAAAGGCAAGGGACCATGAATAGGGTTAAGAAACGGCCAAAAGAGTAAGGCCATTAATACAAGCCAAGTGGCAGGAATGGCCAGTCAACTTAACATATCAGCGTACAGCAGGGCTGGGCAATTGGCTTTTTCTCATTTCACTGGGACTATTATGGAGCGTGCACTTAGATGCTGTGCCACTGCTACGGCCTTTAGGTCAGGCACTTCTTCGGCTATGCAAGCAGCCGTATAGGGATGGGAATGAATCAGATAGCGATAAAATCCAGCTGGACTTTGCCCCCGAATGATGAGAGTACAGTATGAGAGGATCACGGTAGGAGAAGGGAATTGGGATCTGGGTGGCTGATATCTGTGATGGGACTTCATTGTATTGCTGCCACTGCCCTAGAGCTGTTTACGTAAGTAGCAAACACATTTGAAATTATAATTTCAACAAATGAATCTTGATTTTTTTCCCTTCTTTCTAGCAGAACATCTTTGCACAAACCTCTCTCTCTCTCTCTCTCTCTCTCTCTCTCTCTCTCTCTCTCTCTCTCTCTCTCTCTCTCTCTCTCTCTCTCTCTCTCTCTCTCTCACACACACACACACACCAGATTGCAGATAACCTTCAACTGAGCATGTTCATATTCAACGCCGCATTTATTCATTTCAATGAGTCCTCACCTGTAAGCATGCATGCAGACCAGAGATAATTATGAATGGGGACCCAGGGTATGGAATAGATTGAAATGACATGGGCTTTGCAACTCATTTCAATAAAAAACCTCATTACCTACTAACCCCCACACCCCCTCCGCCTCCACCATCTCAAAAAAAATATATAATAAATAATGAAAAGGGAACAGTTCATGAGTTGTGGTATTCATTATTTCCAGCAAGGTGTCTGAGTAATTACTTGCCACATCTCCGACAATGGTTTATCTCCATGCCTATTTCACAAGGTTACACACTATAATGCTTCGACTACAGCCTTTAAACATGCCCTGTAACATTCACACTAATGCGCTAATGGACCTGGTTAACATTTATAAAGGTACCGTGAGATGAGATGACTATAATTCAACCATTACTTTCCATTCACTTGTTTGGGCTGCCATTTCTGAATCAATTCCTTTCTAACTATTTTCATGCCATTCAGGCCCTCCTCCAATCTGTACTTGTATGGCGATGGTAGCTAGAGTCCACTCTAGGGCTGCACGATTATGGAAAAAAATCATAATCACGATTATTTTGATCAAAATCACGATTTCGATTATAATCACGATTACACCCGCCCGCCCCCTCTCAGCACTGTCTGCTTATTGGTTCACAGACTTATCCTCCACCCAGAGACAGTTGTCAACAATATTACTATTGGCTGAAATGTCTTTGTGCTGAGAACGTGCGAGCAGTGCACAAATCTGCAGGTGCACGCAGCTTAGATAGATAGTACAGCACTTTGGTCAGTTTTGTACTGTTTTTAAATGTGCTTTATAAATAAAATTTACTTACTTTACTTACTTACTAGATGGAACACTGGATTTCCTCCCATAAAATCACGATTTTCATGTTTTATAATCGTGGCGGCCAAAATCGTGATTTTGATTAAAATTTGATTAATTGTGCAGCTCTAGTCCACTCCCTTCATCTCTGGCAGTTAGTCCTATAGGAAATAAGCCATGAGAGGCTGTGGGTTTGTGTTCGATTATTAACAGCTAAGGGGAGTGTGGAACGACACGGCAACACTACTCGTGTCCCAAAGATCCGTGTCCATTCCACGGAATTCTGAGAGATCATGTTGCAGCCACACACTTTGCTACAAAAACTCAGCAGGGCGAGATATACACAATCATGCATACATGCAATCACAGCAATACCCCAACCAGAACTTGTGCAAAGATGTGCTCTTCTTGCAGAGTCCCTACCCCAACTGTACCAGATTCTCATTATCAACTTAGACGTGTCACGTCTAACTTAATCGCGCATCTTCGTATGGAATGGTGTGTGTTTGCGCCCGATTTACAACGGCTATCAGCCAATCACAATTAAGATCTGCATTGAAAACAGATACCTGGAGACTGTGTACCCAGGAGAATGTAAATCTCCTGATCTCTCTCAAAACAGCACTGACCAGGAGCAGCACAGTAAAGTAGTTTCAACTGCTGAGTTGTTAGTGAGTATAACCAGAGAGAGTAGAGAGAGAGAGGTTCCATTGGCCCATTGTTTCCTGGTTCTATTATGGCCCCCCTTAAGCAGACCTAGGCAGACCTAAGGACTGTTCTATTCATTGTAGGAGCATTATGACACGCCCCTTTAGGCAGACCGGAACCTGGTCGCGTTAGGTGCCCATAGAAACCTATTATGTTGGCATATCTCTATACTTAAAGAATCTCTGGTATAACTATCTATGTGCCATGTAATTGCATCATTGTACATTCATACCATGTGTGTGTGTGTGTGTGTGTGTGTGTGTGTGTGTGTGTGTGTGTGTGTGTGTGTGTGTGTGTGTGTGTGTGTGTGTGTGTGTGTGTGTGTGTGTGTGTGTGTGTGTCCATGCGTGCATAAGTATACCCAAGCTTGTATTTATTTAGTAAAGGGGGCAGTCATGGGTGAGCGGTTAGGGCATCAGACTTGCATCCCAGAGGTTGCCGGTTCGACTCCCGACCCGCCAGGTTGGTGGGGGGAGTAATCAACCAGTGCTCTCAGCCACTGAGGGCTGCCCCCTTGCACGGGTGAGGCATAAATGCAATTTTGTTGTATGCAGTGTGCAGTGTTCACTTGTGTGCTGTGGAGTGCTGTGTCACAATGACAATGGGAGTTGGAGAGTTTTTAGTATATAAGCATGGTGATTAGAGAAAGAAAAAAGAAAAAAAATGATAGACTGCCCTATTCCAAGGCAAGCAAATGTCAATCATCTGGGGAACAGCAAAACAATGCAATACCTGCTTTTATAATCAACTCCAATGTCTATGCAAAGAACAACTATTATGTCCAAATAAACCTTTATCTAAAGGACATGCCTTATTTAATTTAGACGTCTGTAATCTCATCTAAAGGAAGTCAACCAGGCAGAGTGACAATCAAAATTATAATTCATCAAAACACATTTTGGGCCTCTGTAAACTCAACCAAGAGATGCTTGTATCACCTGCAGTGATGAAGAGTTGGCATGGGCAACACCAGAGCAGTAAGAAGGTGAGGAAGCGTATTGCCACATTTGTTTGCTTACTGTTTCACTCTCATTACAGATGTGCATTACAGGGGAAAAGGAGAGCTAAGAGCACAACGGGCACAAAATTGATCAAAAGATGCCGACTTAGGTGTGTGTGTGTGTGTGTGTGTGTGTGTGTGTGTGTGTGTGTGTGTGTGTGTGTGTGTGTGTGTGTGTGTGTGTGTGTGTGTGTGTGTGTGTGTGGCTGTAGATGTGTGTAGCAGGGGTGGGAGAGGGGTGAGGGAAGGGTCGGTGGAGGGGTTGAGGGCTGAGGTAGGTGGGAGTAGAGGAGGAGTGATGGAGTGAGGGAGATATGGGTAGAAGGCTGGAGATGGGGTGTAGGACGGGTGTGGTGGCATTCCGCTCTGCAGTAGCTCAGAATGGTAGAGCAAGTGAAAGGGATCTGCAATTGCTTGGACGAATGCCTAAAATTTGCACACGCGATGAATATTCATTGGATAAGGAGTGCTGCAAGTTGACTTATGGTTTGATCTTGACAGCATGGGAGAGTGCAGGGGGCTTAAGTCAAAGAGGATAATCAGAGACATGCTGCTGCACACAGGAAAAGGCCTGAGATTTGTGGCAAATCACACTGTGTGTATTAATATAGTTTCTCTCTTCCTCTCTGTCACTCTTTTTCTGTCCATCTCTCTCTCTCTCTCTCTCTCTCTCTCTCTCTCTCTCTCTCTCTCTCTCTCTCTCTCTCTCTCTCTCTCTCTCTCTCAGTAGTTTTTGCATAGCCTGACAGCTTTTTTGTGTACACAAAAAGCTGTCAGGCTTGCCATGCAGTACTCTGAGAATGTCTATAATTCCTGAGTCTGGCTGTTCACAGGGAATCTCATCGGGGAATGAAAAAGATTGGAGTGAAAATACAGATATACATTTCGAGTGATTTCACTTGAACCTGTTCAGGTCAGGTTCCATCATTTCACTCTTTTTGACTTCCATCCAAACCACTGCCTGCCTTGAGGATAACTGTGTGGGAGGGGTAGGCATTATGACTGGGTGGCTATTACAGAGGCATTGAGTGGTCTCAGCAAGAGACAGACAATATTCTCCATTTTACTGAACTTTTTCACAGAGCAAATCATTACAGCGATCTATACCCAGATTCTATGAAACTGAAGCATGACAAATCTCTCTCTATAAGAGCCATTTCTGAGAAAAACACACAATAAAAACTTGTGCATGCATGTCCACACACTCACAGATACACACAGACAGAGACACACACACACACACACACACACACACACACACACACACACACACACACACACACACACACACACACACACACACACACACAGACAGAGACAGAGACACACACACACACACACACACACACACACACACACACACACACACACACACACACACACACACACACACACACACACACACATTCTTAACACACACATCATTACGCACAGCACAACTCCCATTTAGTTCAGGAGGTTTGGCCCAACTCAAATACTCAATATTCAGGAGCCAAACATTCCAAGGTCGCTATTAGACAGCAGTAGATAAGCCCACCGAGCCCGGCACCACAACCACAAGCTAATGGGGCTAACAAGGAGCCAGCGTGTTAACACCAAAAATACTAGAGTGGTAAGTTTTTAATGCATTTTCAAGAGCCTTTCCACCACAGAATACCATATACTTACTGTACCGTGCTGTTTATAAAGTAGGGTACTATCCCAGGCTTGGATTTACAGCAACCTCCCCTCACATACTGTAAATAGGATGAAGTAGAACATCAATGAGCCTTGATGAGTATTGAAAGGAGCACAGATGTCCCCCAGTGAAATATACAGATAAGATCATTTTATACCAAGGTGTTTGTTTTTTAGTACTTGGTACGGGTGTACAGTGATCCATTAATGGCCATTTGTGTGTGTGTGTGTGTGTGTGTGTGTGTGTGTGTGTGTGTGTGTGTGTGTGTGTGTGTGTGTGTGTGTGTGTGTGTGTGTGTGTGTGTGTGTGTGTGTGTGTGTGTGTGTGTGTGTGTCCTACATTTCTAGCCATGTTTATTCCCTCCGGCTGCTAAATTGTCCCACACGATCTATTACTGGTGATGCCAATTAGGTTTACGTTACTAAGTATCTATATATTTGTTTCCTGCCTGGACCCTGAGAAATGTAGGTCTCTGCAAGTTGGTCCATTTTTTGTGGTTGGGACATACAGAACAACTAAACATTGGTCTGTGCGAGATCTGTTACATGTTTATTGATCTGATATACCACAGGTATTAATTTCTGGTTTCAACAAAGACATTCAATTATGTTCCTTTAAGTGGTGTGCTTGATACCTGCAAGATGTAAGGAGAAGTTATTCTGATGCTATTCATTGCTTTGATTGTGTTTTGTTTTTCTTTTTTTCTTTTGGGAAATGCTTGTGGACTTACTTTGTGTATTTGTGAAGGATGCCATCTAGCAGACATTTTCTGTTTTGTCTAAGTAGGTTAGTACCTTGTGCATACCTCTAATGGTGCTACTTACTACCTGTAGGCTCAAATGTGCCAAAGGTTCCATTTTGTTCCATATACTGTAATCAGAGAGAGTAGAGAGAGAGAGGTTCCATTGGCCCATTGTTTCCGGGTTCTATTATTGCAAGGGGGAGAGGGGGGGAATCCCCCTTTAGGCAGACCTAGGCAGACCTAAGGACAGTTCTATTCAATGCTAGGAGCATTATGACACGCCCCTTTAGGCAGATCGGAACCTGTTCTCGTTAGGTGCCCATAGAAACCTACAGTATTATGTTGGCATATCTCTATATACTTAAAGAATCTCTGCTGTAATCCTGTAAATAATAAATAGACTGAGGACCACACTGGTAGGAGAACACCGTTTCGATAGCTCAAGCAAATCACATATTACCCTCTTCAGACAAAGGTTTGCACTGTTTGAAAATGGAACGTTTTATGATTTTTCTTTCTCATGTTGGGCTTGAAACTGCAGTTGCTCTTTTCATTTCACGGTACAATTTTTTAGTTTCAGGTAGAGGATCGAGCAGTTTAGTGGCATTGTAAGATAACTTTTCAAAGAGACACAATATAAATATAAAAATACATTTAACACAGGCATGAATAAATGGAATGGAATGTAAGGAAATTCTGGTTATGTGCTTTTATGATCATGGTTGTGTTAAATGCTATCCAATCAGAAACAATTGTGATCACTGCATGTGTGCACAAAGGCATGAAATCTCTGGTCTTAAGGCAATAATAAACAAACCTGGATGAAAGCAGAATATCAATCACAATGAACAGAAAACCTGCCATCTTGCCACTTCAAGGCATTTAATATCTGCCTCTAACTAAAACTGCTTCTCTTCAGAACATCCTGCTTCAGTCGTGTGTAAAATAACAAAATGGGAATCCTGGATAAAGGCAACAGTGCAACTAGAGGGGAATCATTTCTATCTTTTGTAAATGTTGTTTTTTGGTCTGTGTTTAAGGGTGTCACAATTAAGCAATATGACTCGAGTGGGAGGGATGATGTGCACTGACATCCCCCCTGGTGTGGTTCGGCCATAGGCATGAAGCCGAAGGCTTCACCTGATTATTAGATGTGATGAGTCTCCGGGGATGATGTCCACCTAGACATCATCCTCCTTGCCAACACGTAGAATGCCAGTAGAACGCGTGTCATCCAATCAGATATTGCAAA
>NC_085865.1:16151346-16153846 GCF_034702125.1 Engraulis encrasicolus | reverse complement strand
CCCCTTAGTTTAAAAATAAATAAAATCAGTGATTTTATTTAGGGGTGGGCAGAGATTAATTTGTTTAATCTAGATTAATCTCACTGTAATTATGAAATTAATCTAGATTAATCTAGATTAATCTATATCAAAATGGCTCATTCAGAATAGGCACGCTAGCGAAATAATGCCGAAAAAAAACCTTGGGGGTTTCTTAAGACAGATGCCGCATTAGACCAGAGCTCATCTCTTTTTTCCAAAATGCATCTCATCTTCAAAAAATGGTCATGTTGATACTTGGTGATGAAAAAAAAATCACTGCAATATTTGTTAAGAGTGTCGAATAAGCATTTACAGTTATAAGATTTCAAAATGAACAGCGCTATAAGTTGTATAGGCGAATAGGCCTGCAGATAAATCTATCAAACATTTAGGCTATTTAAACAAAATGACCTCAACAGTTCAGCATTTCTAATGGGCAGAGAGAGAGAGAGAGAGAGAGAGAGAGAGAGAGAGAGAGAGAGAGAGAGAGAGAATCTGCCACTGACTGTTAAAAAGAGCAGCCGCGCCTTTAAGAGAAGGAGGAGCTTTGCGCACAGCAGCCCAGAGCAGCTCCAGGCTGGATTTCTAGAACCTACAGCACTGGCCTTCGGGGATTTGGCCTAAACCCGACAGTTGTTCTCAGAGTTAGAATGCCAGAGGAGTAACAACTTGAAATGAATTCAGTTTGCAAAAAAAATCAAGCGCGACAACCGCGAGGTTTATTATTACCGTCTGTTGTATCTCCATACAATTACACAAACATTCAGCTAGAGTAGATATCGACAGTTTCAGTTTGACAGTCTTCAAAATGCATATCACATGGAATGTTTTGCAATTTTGACACAGGCAAGATTTCTGGAAGTTGTTTATGTGTTCCACGCAATGCGTGAGGAAATGTAGGCTATGTCGCGCTGGTAGCCTACTCACACAATGTCTCTCTATGCTTCACCTCAAACAATAACGTGTCTTTAGTCTATCAGTTACGAAAAAGCACTCAAACAACACCTACCACAGCAGAGAGATAAATGTTTTCAGCATGCAAACCCTGTTCATATTTAGGTCTGCTGATAGCGACAGGTGGAGAGGAGAAGCGACTGGAGCGCAGTCTGAAAGCGTCTGTCAATCAAGCGCTATGGTGACGCGCATACCCAAACTCCAAAACCATATTTTGAGTTTAGATTAACGTGCGATATTTTCTTTATCGCGCGACAAGAGGCTCACATTATCGCAGCACGTTAACGCCGATAACGGCCCACCACTATCAAAATCACCCAATGGCAAATGAGCTACCCCATCCCACAGATAGAGCATACATGTACACCTTTGTTTTCTTCTAGACATGTCAACGTAGATTCATCTGTCTGAAAGTTTTTTTTTTAGTGTGTATGTCAAAATTGACTGTAAATGTTCATTAAAAGTTCATCTAATCTAGTAAAAAACTGATAGATTTATTGACCGAAGGAAAATAAATGAATAGAAATTGCACCGCTCATTAAGGTTTAGGTGTCGTTACGTATGCTGCAGTGCTCAGTGCCTACATTCTGGTCAAATTGCATGAAGACTCTGAGCTATTCAATTAGCAATTAGTTCAAAACTGAATAGCTTACATAGACCTGTAATATCCCTATGGCATTCTGATGAGAGAATGAAGCTGAGTGAATGAAAATAGTTTAAAAACCTATTGCAAGCTCAAAAACACTGATGTGACACATTTCCAAACACTCACTCTTGCAAATTTCACTTCAATTGATTCATGGCTAACACGAGTGTGGCTTGACGAAAAAAGGAGACCATTTCAATATCTATAGTTATTTTAGTTTAGTTTAGTTTAGTTTAGTTTGTGAGTGTCTGTTTGTGTGTGTGTGTACTCGTTATTTACTCTTTATATTAAAAAAAAACAAAAACAAAAAAACAAAAAAAAACAACTAACCCCTCTTTGCAACTGCACTTGTTGTTCTGTATATCTCCTGTGCACTTTGTATTTGCTTGTGGTGTTGGCTTGATTATGTCCTCTTTTGAAAGTCGCTTTGGTTATAAAGCGTCTGCCAAATGCAATGTAATGTAATGTAATAGTTACCATTGTCATTTAGTAATTCCCATGAATAATTCCGTTTTGGACTTGTCTCCTTGTCCTTGCTATAGTGCTATAGTTAACTAAGTGACAAGGGTTTTTTTTGGACAGAGCATAACAGAGTGCATGACCATACAGTACAGTAAGTCCTCTCTAAAATCCAATAATAAGTTTGCTAAAGAGATAGAAATGAAGAAATGTAATTTGAATAGAATACTTACAGTGGAAGAGTTCCTTGACCTTCCGAGGATGAGTGGATTTTTTTTGTCGGCCATTTCGCTTTTAATCTCGGTCTTAATAGTCTTGGTCAATAGAGCCTTGGAGAGAGACTCTCACTCAGAATCACATATGCCTGATACTTTTCTTCTTTATGCAGATCCCATTCAGTAGGCCTATTTCAGTGATTGT
>NC_085865.1:16043846-16148846 GCF_034702125.1 Engraulis encrasicolus | reverse complement strand
TACCATTGTGTCTCACTCAGAAGTCGCCTAATGGCTTCATAATGACGATGAGAAATGTTGAAATGTTTGCCAAGAAATTTGCCGTTTGTCTTTCTCAATTATAGAGAATATGGTAGGCTATTGGTTACAGACCCTTGAGCAATGTGGGATTGCAATGGATGTAGAGGGAGAGGTACGGGTGGGATTCAAGTTTAGCTTCTTACAGTACAGTGATTGGAGCCCTGCTCAAGAAAACTTCAGCAATGGATGTAAGTGGAGAGGTAAGGATGGGAATCAAACCTGTAACCCTCTGGTCCATAAAGATGAATCCACAGCTGCCCTGTTTTCAGCATGTCTGACCGTTCAGCACCTGACAGCTCAGCAAACTCATTTCAACGCAGCGCATGCTTGCTGGAGCCATGTCCAGCCCCCGAAGACACAACACCGATTATGATTTTGCTAAAGCCATAAGGGCAAAGCTGGAACTGCATGTGATTGTGAGGAAATTCTGTAATGTTGAAATTGTTGACAGCAAACATGATTTCTACAGTCAGAATGGTGTGCACTGAGAGGCTATAGACACAGTTCACGTGACACCTGACATGCTCAATATACCCACGGCATACAGCATTTTCACCTCCAATGTTCCTAATAAGGGATTTTCACCTAATAAGGGATTTTCACCTGTCAGTATATCAACAAGTTAAAACAGTGCACTGAAGCATCAGCCATGCTCAGCTGTATGTTAGTGTGTTCACGAGAGAGAGAGAGAGAGAGAGAGAGAGAGAGAGAGAGAGAGAGAGAGAGAGAGAGAGAGAGAGAGAGAGAGAGACAGAGACAGAGACAGAGACAGAGACAGAGACAGACAGAGACAGAGACAGAGAGCGAAACAGAGGTGTGGGGGAGGCCGCAAGAGACAGAGGCAGTGAAATGAGGAATAGTTTACTATTTATAGGATTCATTCAGCTAAATTGGGCCACTTTTAGGCAAATTCAGAAAGACTGATGAAATCTGAGGAAGAACATCAATACATTTACCAAATTTAAGTTTGATTGCATAAAGTGACTCATAATCTTCCATTTCATGACAAAAAAACAAGATGATTAATGTAAAAATTATACATTCTTAGAAGTTTTAGTGACAGGTGTGTCATCCTGGATGGAAAAAATTGCATTCAGGTAAAATTGGCCACCTATTCAGGGAAAATGGGTCACCTATTCATTCCAATGGTAAAACTAAGAATTGCACAAAAGAAAAACAAAATTAGGCAAGACTGAAATGTACTTTCTTCTGTCACTCTCCATATGAGGGTTCCCCCTGCCCATCAAAAAAGTATTATGCTATTCAAATGACTTTAAACAGATAGAGTAGTAATGTTGCAACAATTTCAGTACATTTGTGGTGGTTGGTATGTAGAATTAAAAGAAATGAGACACCCAATGCTTATCCGGCCCAATTTAGCTGATGGCCCTATTTACCTGAACGCACCCTACATCTCTGCAGTGACTGCTTCACCTTTCCTCTTGAGATGGTGTGGAGCACAGCTGGGCAAATGATAATGGACATATCTGTCTCCGTGCCTGCATGGCTGGGAGACCATTGGATGGCCACGGTTGCTGCTGCTGGGTCTCTGTCTGTCTGCTGATATGGATTGATTACTGTCCAGGGTTGGGCAGTGACGGCAGCTCTAGTGCACACATACACATGCACATGCACATGCACATGCACACGCTCATGCACACGCACATGCACATGCACATGCACACGCTCATGCACACGCACATGCTCTCTCTCTATCTCTCTCTCTCTCTCTCTCTCTCTCTCTCTCTCTCTCTCTCTCTCTCTCTCTCTCTTCTCTCTCTCTCTCTCTCTCTCACACACACACACACACACACACACACACACACACACACACACACACACACACACACACACACACACACACACGCACACGCACACACACACACACACAGGTTCTCTCTCTCTCTCTCTCTCTCTCTCTCTCTCTCTCTCTCTCTCTCAGCTCAATGGTGTGCCTATCTATCGATCACCGACTGCCTGCCACTGCCATTGTGCAGCCCAGTAGCCCAGGAAGGTGTTTGGCATCGTCCCCGTGGGCACATACTGAAGCAGATATCTGAAAGGGCCACACACGGCTGAATGATAACACACATTTCTTTCCTTTTTTAACTCGGGGTTATTTTTGTTATTTTCTACCTCTATTTTTCAAATAACAGTTGCCTTCCCAATGCAACACAACCCTAGCACTCATCTCCACTGACCTTGATATGCCTGTGTAGTGTGTATACGGTTGATTATTATGACCTTCTTTTGTAAGTCATTTGAAATATTGCTGATTACGTCCCATTTATCTTAGATGCTTTGGATAAAAGCATTTGCCTAATGCAATATAATGGTTTGGCTTGGCCTTCACTGTTGTTGCTGGAGCTTGGTATATGGTGTACATTTTTGCCACTGTTGTTATTGTAATTATTATTGCTTTTGGGCTACAATTTATCAAACAAATGCCACACAGAAGAGGTATAATTACAGTCATTGTCCTTCACATCATGTCCGTGTGTGCAGGTGGCAGTGCCAGGCAACGCTGTTGGTGGCTGTCATTATTAATAGCCAGGGACAGGTGTGTGTGTGTGTGTGTGTGTGTGTGTGTGTGTGTGTGTGTGTGTGTGTGTGTGTGTGTGTGTGTGTGTGTGTGTGTGTGTGTGTGTGTGTGTGTGTGTGTGTGTGTGTGTGTGTGTGTGTGTGTGTGTGTGTGTGTGTGTGTGTGTGTGTGTGTGAGCTCGCTCTCCAATTGGAGGCATCTATTTTCATCTGGTGTTCCATGGGGGGAAACCCGAGCCACTCTCCACAGCCCTGCTGGGATTCAAAATATGTCTGGCACATGTTCCAAATGGACTGGCTGAATCCACTGTCTATATTGATGATGGAGTAATGGGCCTCCCCCTCTAATTTGTGGGCCAACCCCCAGGAAAACAACAACAACAACAGCATCGGCCCCTGAGGACTGTAAACCCATCTGGAAAATGCTCTGTATGCCAGATGACCAGTCCAGCCCTGCAAATGGATGTGATGGAGGATGACACTGTGTTTTTTTAGGCCTACCTCGACTTCTTTATATCCAGGTCTGTCTCTACTAGAGATGCATGTCCCATTTGATCTGGCTGGAGACTCGCATTTTGCAGTGCCAAGGAAGTGCTTTGTGATTATGAGCAATGTTGTGGAAAGAAATATTTCTCTTATCTTTGGATTTGGACAATCAGTTAGAGTCCCCATTCATAACACTAATGTCCCATTTTGTTTCTTAACAGGAATTGTTCATAATGTTGTTTTTGTGTCATCTGAGGTTAAAGCTTTCTTGATGTTAGTTGGCATCACTTCCACATTCATATACGTCTGTGTCTGTGCACGATTCTGTGCATGTGTCACACACACACACACACACACACACACACACGGACCAAGCCCGGGCCAAATCAGGGCCAAACACTGGAAAAAAATCAGCTGAGCCTACGGGCCACATAGACCCCCACACCCACATCTCTTATTAATCACTCACAAGGCTCTCTCTCTCTCTCTCTCTCTCTCTCTCTCTCTCTCTCTCTCTCTCTCTCTCTCTCTCTCTCTCTCTCTCTCTCTCTCTCTCTCTCTCTCTCTCTCTCTCTCTCTCTCTCTCTCTCTCTCTCTCTCTCTCGTGTTCTGTTGCCTTCAGCAGGGTCAGACTAAATGGAGAATGGCATTTGTTTGAAAACAATGCTAGTGAGCTGAACTCCCACTCCCATCAGCACACAACTGACATGTTAGGGGGAGACAGGCTTGGAGACAGCTGTAGTCATTACATTTGCCCCAAGTTAGTTGCTAATGCATACGGACAAAACACATGTCAGCTCATGGAGCGTTATGTCTGGCCCTGTCCAATGATTTCCAATCGAGAGTCCTCTCCTGACCTCTCCCTTGTTGAGGTAGCGAGTATGAACTGACAACAAGAACAGCAAAATGCTCATAAAATACTCATGAACCGGCTGCACTTAAAATAAATAAATAACATAATGGAAAAGTGCTGTCTGCATTGCATTCAGAGCCCATTGCATTCAGAGCCCTGGCCCATCCCCTCGCAGTACTGCATCAATAATATCACACAAAAAATGCCCTTACCATTTTTTCCTGACATGGAACATATAAACCAATCTCCACTGACCTCCCATCATAATTATTGAAGGCTATGTTTCATACCATTTCACCGGACTACGCAAACAAACTGCCCAGACCTCCCATTATTTACAATGAATACTGTAGCACCCTGGAGAGCATGGCACACATCTACAGTATAGCATCATGTCCTGGGCTAGTGCAGGTGCACCAGGCACTGTGATTATACCCTACACAGGTAGGCCTACTCATTATACACAGGAGGAGAGGGGGGACACATGACAGGGGGTAAAGGATGGCCCACTTACCTTTATCATTCAGTTGTGGAACCTGATACTTAAACAATAAGAACAGGAGATATTGGAATTATATTTTCAGTAACTACGCGAGTGCATATGAGTGTATTTGAAAAATGATCACCATGGAAATGTGTGTGATATCTGTAAAAGAGTATTTGACCTGCTAAGATGAATGGATCCGCACAGTATTGCTGTGTGTGTAGCTACTGTGGTGGTGTATTTGGAGTTTAATGTCTCAAATTAATTCAACTAAATAAGCTCTGTGCAGCTGTGTTTTTACTGTAGAGGGTTTGTCTAGAATGACTTGCTATGTCTCTTCTGAGGATGGTGTGTATGTGTGTGCACACATGGGTGTGTGTGTGGCAAAATAGTGGCTGCTACATCTTTCATTTGAGTTCAAAGTGCCACAAAGAGGAAAAGTCCAGTAGTACACAAGCCTTGACAGTGAGAAATTACAGCAAGACGACACTGTCTTATTGGTCTTACTGAGGGTGAGGGAGAGAGAGAGATAGAGAGAGAGAGAGAGAGAGAGAGAGAGAGAGAGAGAGAGAGAGAGAGAGGATGAAGGTCTGAGATTGTGATAATAATATAATAATATAATACTTTCGTTTTATATAGCGCCTTTCAAAACACCCAAGGACGCTTCACAGAGTGTTGTGTTGGAGAGTGTGAGTGTGTGTGCGCGTCAGTGTGTGAGCATGTGTGTGAATGCGTGAAAGTGCTTGTGGAACTAGCAGCCATAAGCCTCCAGGAAGAGATGTGTCTTAAGGTGTTGCTTAAACATGGCCAGTGAAGGGGCATTTTGGATGTGGTCGGGCAGATTGTTCCAAAGAATGGGAGCAGCAACATGGAAGGCTCTGTCACTGGTGGCCTTGAGCCTGGCACGAGGGACGATCAGCTGGCCCTTGGAAGAGGACCGCAGGGATCTTGAGGGGTCATAGGGGTGAAGGAGGTCACTGAGGTAGTGGGGTGCCAGACCATGGAGGGACTTGAAGGTTAGGAGGAGGACTTTGTAGGTAATCCGTGACTTGATGGGGAGCCAGTGAAGCTGCTTGAGTATGGGGGTGATGTGCTGCCAGGGTCTAGTGCCTGTTATGATCCTGGCAGCAGAGTTCTGGACATATTGCAGTCTGTCTAGGGCCTTGTTGGGTAGACCAAGCAGGATGGCATTGCAATAGTCTAGACGGGAGGAGATGAAGGAGTGAGTGAGCGTCTCCGTAACTGTCTTAGAGAGTGAAGGCCGGAGTCTGGAGATGTTTCGGAGATGATAGAATGCCGATTTGGTGACTTTTTTGATGTGGGAGTGAAGTGAAAGTGATGAATCCAAGATGACACCCAGGTTACGTACTTCGGGGGATGGGGTGATGGTGCATCTATCGATGTCCAGGTGGAGATCTCCAACCTTCCTTTGCAGCATTGCTGGTGCCACCACCATGAGCTCAGTTTTATTGCTGTTCAGTTTGAGGAGATTGTGTGTCATCCAGGTTTTGATGTCCTGCAGGCAGTGGACGAGAGGGGTGGGGGGGGATAGAGGGGTGGGGGGGGACAGAGGAGATTGTGATGACAGAGGGAGGTGAGAGTGGATCAGCCCTCTGTGATAAACGACATCACTCCTGAAGTGTTGCTTATTACTAAGACCAGTCAACCTGCTGAACTGGCACAGTGCAGAGACGGCACTACACGCACGCACGCACGCACGCACGCACACACACACACACACACACACACACACACACACACACACACACACACACACACACACACACACACACACACACACACACACACACACAGCTCTGATGACGCATAATACATGTGCTGTATACACTAAAGGACACACACACACACACACACACACACAAACACACACACACACACACACACACACACACACACACACACACACACACACACACACACACACACACACACACACACACACACACACACACACACACAGCTCTGATGACGCATAATACATGTGCTGTATACACTAAAGGACACACACACACACACACACACACACACACACACACACACACACACACACACACACACACACACACACACACACACACACACACACACACACACACACACACACAAACTTACTTACACTGCTCAGTGAAGTGTAGTCCTTTCACACCAGGGTCAACAGAGGCCAGAAAACCAAGAGTGCATCACGCCAAGTCAATGTCCCCCTTGAGAAAACCTTGTGCACTACACACACAAATGCTGTTCACACACTCTATGGATAAAAATAGAGCCTGGTTTCCTGATAGACTTTGTCTATGGCAATTTATTTATTACCATGACCTTTGATATTTGATTAGATTCAGTTAAACTTTTCGATTAACTTTTTTTCTGTGATCTTATTGGTTTATTGCTTTTACAATCAGTTATTACTTTTATTTCATTTTTTAAATGTATTATTCATGGAAGATGTCACATGCTTTTTTATTCATTTATATATCTGATGTTTTTATTTTATGTACAGCACATTGGGTTACCTGTGTATGAAATGCGCTCTATAAATTAACTTTACCTTTAACTTTTACCTTTATGCTCACCCATCACTTCCAGTGAGGGCACAGTGCATAGTGTCCAAACTTTTCCACGATACTATGCACTAATACCTCAGTGTGCACAATGCACTAACCTTCAGTGCACTGAATGTTTCTGTAAGTATTTTAACACATCATAGGACTGAAACTCCTCAAGTAAGCAACTGTGTGTGTATGTGTGTGTATGTATGTGAGTGTGCGTTTACAACAATCATTTACAAAATCGTTTACAAAACTCTCTCACTCCCACTCATTTCCTGTCTCACTCTTCATTGCACTGTCCTCATTGTTAGAGCCATAATAGAAAATAGAAATAATAATAGGAAATAGTGAATAATCATTTTATTTTAGAACGGCATTATGTTTAGTTTTAAGATTTAGAAACATTTTACTGCTGCTTATTTAGTAATGTTATCTTCTTAGATTTAATATAACTTAATTGGTTAAGAAGATATGCATGATGTCATTTTGTGCTGAATTAACCCATTGATGCCTACACTGTAAAAAGAGAGACTGCAGTTCATTAATATTTAAGCATTTATGATAGAAAGATAAAACCCTGAAAAAATGGGTTTGTGCATTTTTGAATGGAATTGAGTAAAATTAATCATTTTCCAGCAATAATTCACTACATTTTACACACTTTTGAGCAAATAAAATTTGCTCTGAATACCAGAGTATTTATTACTTGGTTTAAATGAATTAAGTCAATGATATGGTGTAAGTAGTAGATTTTACTAGAATCGTATCTTAAGAACTTTGATTTTATTCATTGAGAAGAAGCTGTTTCAATGACAACTGCATTTCCGGCGCAGCCAACAGAGGAGAAGTCGCTGCACATGGTCATGGACTGTTCACGTTTTGGACTTCTGTAAAGGTAATGAACTGGTTTCATTATTATTTTGTCAACATCTTAAGTTTGCAATTCGATGTAGGTGTACAGTCGAATATCATTCCGGTCTCTCGCGTAATACAACTACTTGGTCTATTTGTAGGTAGGCATGCTGTCCAAAGCAACAACAATTCCCATTTTTAGCCGTGTTCAGTTCTAGACAAGTTCAAGAGCTCGTTTGAAGCTAGAAACGAAAATTTGTGTGAATTACATTAAGTTTCTCTGCTTTTCATCGCCAGTGCCTCTTTTTGATTAGGCTAACTGCACAGTTAAGTAACTTTTTAGTCCAGTGTAGCAGGCTAGGTACATTAATCTGCAAAGACTTTTTTTTCTGTCGAACTCGCTTTCACTGAACAGCTCGTGTTGGAAAGGCCGGGGTTTTGTGCACGTGCCCTTGCCGTGTTTCTCATGAATTCATGATTCACGTGCACAGTGAGTGGCAGGTAGATTATTCATGTTCCTGGGCACGAGTTGGTAAGTCCTTTAGTTGACTCTATGCCGCTTGCTGTTGAAGTCCTGCTGAAGTTTCCTTTATCCTATGTGCATAAATGACCAAAATGTAAGTAATCCTGACGAAATATTGAATATCTAGCCTTGTTTTCCTGTGTATGTGATGTGTGAGATGAAAGATAGAAGTTTTAGAGATCGTTTTTTGTCTACTCATTTCCAGCTAAGTTACCTTGAGTTTAGCTTGACTTTACTGCAGATTTACGGTGCTATTTGCTTCCTATGTATGCGTGGAGTCATTTCGAGTGCAGTGTGTCATAAATCAGCCCTTTATTAGACAGTGTAGGCTTATAATCTTGATGCAGAAGTTCGTTGGATTTTGTATTCATTTAAAGTGAAGATGCTGGAACTTCCCATAGCTGTCAGCAACCTGTTTTACCGCTCGTTGCCTACAGATGACGATCTTCCTCCATATTTGTCATGTGTCCTGTATCTCTGAGTTAGTGCACCAGTATAGTTTTAACTGGAAGATATTTTCCTGTCCCCCTTTTCCCTTGTAGACCACACACATACACACACACACACACACATGCCTTTGTTACCTTCATAATGTAAATAATTGGAAACCTACTGAAGAATATTTTATTTGGAATTGCATTCAATTGTACCCTGGTGCTTTGCTGTGCTGCATTCATTGTATTACCTTATATTGAAGAAAAGGCCAGTGAATTCCTTTTATTCCACATGTCCATACACCAAGGAGACGCGCACGTATTTTCCAATTTTCCTAATACAGTCCACCCATTAGTTACTGAGCTATGCCCGTTGTAATAGCTCGTGCCTAGCTGGATCGATGCCGCGTGAAGAGCGGACATGCTTTGTTTTGTCAGCGAACACACATGGTGGTGGTCAGCTAATGTCTCTAGATTCAGCTCTCAGTCAGATGGAGTAGCAGCAGCTATCACTGTAGACCAAACAAGAACATTGCTTGTGTGGTTGTGCATCAAAGGAAAACGTTAAATGCAAAATTCCAAATCGCATAGGCATGAACCCATTGAACTGTGCATACAAAATGTTAATGTGTAGAGTAAAATGGTGCAGGTTAAGGGCATTAAAGATCCATTTTGCCAAATTAATTGAACAGGCTAATGGCTAAAACGGAATAAAAAAAGGTTTTTGAAGGTTGAATTTGTGTTGAAATAATGTTCAGATTATCCTCATGCACTTAGTACACTATCACAGAGTAATTTAATCATCTGATGCATGTCCTTATCTTGTCCCCTCCCCCTTCTCCCTTCTTTTTCTAGCTGTTCGTGCAAGAGCATTTTTAAGTGAACTTGGTGCACGCATCACAGGGACCCAAGTGGTTGAACAGCACAGAAAACAGTGAGTTTTGAGTACAAAATGTAAAATTCAAATTTTTGTGCAGAGTAAAGGTGTGAAAGCCCCATATTTAAAAAAAGGCTTCACCTATCTGCAGACGGGCTGAACTTGGGCTGGGCATTAGCTTAGCGTGATGGAAGCCCAAGACAACATTTTTTGGAGATATTAACACATTAAAGGCTGACTTAAAGGGCAAAATGACTTATTTTGAGGCATTGCTTAAAACGGTAGTTTCATGTTTTGATATGTCTGTGATGGTATGTTATAGAGCTTGTCTCTTTCTAACCCATGCACAATTTATTATAGGATATTCTGGTGCCTTTTGAAATGGCTTAATGCAAAACTATGGTTTTGAACTGTTTATGTGTTTCATGTTTTAATGATGTTCACTTACTGCCCTCATATGTCTAGATAATACAAGGTGTGGACCTAAGATCTGATGTGTGGGTCTCTCTTGTGTTTTCTTCTTTCTCTAGTTGTTTGAGCAGTGAAAGTGTGATTCAAAGCAGATGATTTTAACAGCACCACGAGACAAACAGTTCAGCGGCACAGAGAACAGTAAGTTGTGCATTCAAAGTGTCAATGTAGATATTAAGATGATACAAAGTAAGGGCATTGAAGGACCATGGTGCAGTTGAATTGAATGGGCAAATGTAAAAATGAAGGTTGAAATGTTCATTTGTTTTCTACATGTGATTAAAAATGCAATGTTAAGGTCTCATATCTGATGCATGGGTATGTGTATCCTTTTCTTTCTCTAGGTGTTCATGCAAGATCCTTTGTAAGTGAACTTGGCGCACGTGGCATTCAACACAGCTGAGTGGGATACCAAGCATAAAACGGCACAGAAAATAGTGAGTTTTGTTTCCAAAATTTTAAATTAAAAAAGATAAAGGAGTAAAGTATTATTTTTATTTTTTTCCTAATATGCCAACTCCCGGCCTCCATTGCTCCCTTGCTCTCTCTTTCTCTCACTTTCTCCAATATGCAACCTTTCTTCCTTCACTTGTGCTTGTGGCCTCGCCCCGCCTCCTGGCCCCTCCGTGGTTACTCTCACTCACTCTTTGTCTCTGTATGTCTGTCTCACACCACACACCCGCACTGTCTAGTTTTCTCTCTCTCTCTCTCTCTCTCTCTCTCTCTCTCTCTCTCTCTCTCTCTCTCTCTCTCTCTCACACACACAAACTCTGTCTCTCTCTCTCGTGC
Organism: Engraulis encrasicolus; assembly: GCF_034702125.1. Lineage (NCBI taxonomy): Eukaryota > Metazoa > Chordata > Actinopteri > Clupeiformes > Engraulidae > Engraulis > Engraulis encrasicolus. Next base: position 16,137,909 of record NC_085865.1, on the reverse strand, counting down.
ACATGCATTATGTTTCTCTCCTTACGCCCACACACACACTCTAGTTTTCACTGTCTCTGTGTCTTATCTCTTCACATCTCTCATGTACTCTTGCCCTCACTCTATAGCTCTGTCTTGATTAAATACTATGTGAGGAATGACTGCTGTAGGATGTGAGGCTGAAAAACTGATAACTGGCCCGCTAGTTTTGGACAATTGAAAATAAGTGCTCCTAACTATTTCAAAAATAATCCACAATCAAATAAGGAAGTGTCACATGGAAACAGATTGTGTAGAGAGTGATGTATTAAATTGCAATCACAGGATGCTCAGCTAAGGCCTTTTGCTTTGACTGATCAGATGATAAATAAGATTTTGCATTAATATTTAATGTTCTTTTTATTTCAGGACGCTGATGAAGAACGGATGTCCGAGGACCTTGCTGCTCAAAAAATGAAGATCTACAGCATCATGTCCAGCTCAGCAGAGGGGCCGAGCGATGTTGGTGTCGTCATTGAGGGAGTGAAAGTTCTCACCACTCTGGGTACCTTTGCCAGGGCTTGCTGCATGCTCCTCGGGCTGACTTATGCACTAAATCTGGCCTACCCTAAGGAGCTCAGATATACATTTGAAATCTTCCAGAAGCTCCTTCTGGAGCTGGACTGTTCGAAGCAGTCCCCAAAGCTGCACACTTTGAAGAGTAAGTTGTTGGACTAAGGAAATGCCGAACTGGACACTTGAGCTGAGGCGATGCAATGGACACTTGACTTCAGTTTTTCAGAACTTAATGACTTAAAGATTTACCTTTTAATTTCTCCAAACACTACTTTTTCAAGCAGGTTGACACGCACAAAAAAGTCAAATGTGTTATGCCATCATCGGTTGATTTGTTGATATCTGATGTGTCTGTAGATGTGTTTGAAGCTGTGAACGAAGCATTAAGTTATATCTACTGTGCCGTTAGCAAACTTATGCTAAGACCGTGCGATGGACACTTGAGCTGAGACAGTGCAATGGACACTTGAGCTGAGGCAGTGCGATGGACAGTGCAATGGACACTTGAGCTGAGGCAGTGCAATGGACACTTGAGCTGAGGCAGTGCGATGGACAGTGCAATGGACACTTGAGCTGAGACAGTGCAATGGACACTTGAGCTGAGACAGTGCAATGGACACTTGAGCTGAAGCAGTGCGATGGACAGTGCAATGGACACTTGAGCTGAAGCAGTGCGATGGACAGTGCAATGGACACTTAAGCTGAGACTGTGCAATGGACACTTGAGCTGAGGCAGTGCAATGGACACTTGAGCTGAGGCAGTGCAATGGACACCAGTGTTTCCCACAGAAATTTTGGAAACTATGGGGGCAGCCGGGATTTTTTTTTCCGGGGGGGTCTTTTCATGCGTGGCTTTTTTTTGTGGGGGGGGGGTTGTATTCACGCAGTGTAAATGCAAAATGGCAAAACAATGAGTACAGTATGACATTGGCGCATGGAGAAACTATAGGCCTAGGCCTACATTTCAGCCATTTATATTTTGAGAAAGAAGGCTACATAACATTTTACACATGATATTAGTAGTACATTGTAATTTAAATATATTTTTAAAAATGCAGTACAGTGAATCATTTCTGTTTGCAACACAGTTTCATTCGTCCCTCATGCAGGGGTCTATGTAATGAAAAAAATAATAAAACAAAATAGGAGCAGAGATAAGAATTTACTATGAAATTGTTAACGCATAGACAAAAAGGGTCTAAGAGGGTAGGCTGTGCCTTTTCCCCACACACACATAGGCGTACACATTCTACATGAGTGGTGCTGGTCACAGGGCCAGTTTTTCAAAATTCCTCCCATTAAAAGGGCTGAACAACTTATTACACATTTATGTCTATATTCACAATCATTACACATTCATTTCTATATGCAGCCCGATGTCTCCTGTGTCAATGAAGGCCTGTCACCTAAGTCCTCATTACAACTGTCTGGGGAGTGTTAGTAAACTCATCCCAACTGTCCCTTCTCTGAAGGTTATTTTTATTGCTCCCAAACCCAAGTTAACTACAACAACTTGACTAGGCTTTTGATCCCTCTGTCTTTCAAGCACTTGTGTTTTTCTCTATAGGATGTATTTACTCCAGGAGGAAAATGCGAAGGAAATCGTAAATCGTTTTTAACAAAAACGGAAATCGTTAACAAAAAAAAAAAAAAAAATAAAAAAAAAAAAAAAAAAAATTTTTTTTTTTTTTTTTACATTTTCGAAACTATGGCGGCCAAATTTAAACTATGGCGGGCCGCCATAGTTTCCTCAATGTATGGGAAACACTGGACACTTACGCTTCTTCTAGAGTTCTTTAGTTCTTTATTAGAGATGCTCTGATGCCTCCTCTTACAGGTCTTGCTTGCTCAAACTCTGTTTCTCTCGCTCGCTTGCTCGCTCGCTTGCTCGCTCGCACACTATCGCTCACACACACACACACTCACACGTTTGTGTAATTGCAGGTACACAGTGAGGTCATTACTTCTTCATTAGAGCCTTTCAGGTGACTCCTTACACAGACCTCGCTCACTCTCTTGCGCACACACAAGATTGTGCATGCCTGTGAACTTCAGTTTTTTGGGGTTTTTTTTACATTTTTTTTCTTTATTTACATAAACATTGCACACGGTGCATTCCTCTAAAACCTGTTTGTATTTTGTGTGCACAAATGAATATGCTTTTGTTTTTTTTTCTGTTGAGCAACCCATTTTAGTGTTGCTAAATTGAAGTGGGAAAGACAAATAAATGTTATCTAATTTCCTACTACTTTTGTGCATGGTAGTCTCCTTTAGCAAATAAAACTAGCAAATATAATGTAAATAATATGAGGAGAAAGTAGTAAATATTACTTAAATTAACTTTGGTAAGTTGCACATTTAAATTGAGAGTTTTTCATAATAAATATTTTTTAAAATTTACTCATTATTTTTAAGCAATATAAGCTGTCATTAAACCTCTTAAGCTTCGGGGCTATTTTTGAGTGTTTTTAAAGTTTTGCACAACGTCTACTTAGATGCTTCCTGTGTCTGCATACTTTGACCCATCATGAAGTGGCTGGTACCATTTGAAAGTAGAGACTCTGTAGAATCTTCAGGAAGTGACAGGAAGATTTTGTGATGTACTGCCAAGGATTTACAGGGGTTAGAACATCTTTTTTCTGAAATGCGTTCATGAAGACCCCCTAGAAATTACTACATTTCAGCAGTATAGCTGATACATTTGGCATTGGAAACATATTTAAGACTTCATCACAGGTCTACTGAAGCTGTTTGTCAAAGGAGAACTTGCTACATCTATATATGACCTTTACCAAGACAATTATGTGTGGATATACACATGCGTTTTACCAAGTGTCTTTTTGTATTTTTTTTATTTAGTCAAAATGCACCCCCCATATAAGGTCTTACTGTACAAGAACCTTTTGAGCTAGAAGCCTTATCATAGTCACATATGAAAGCATACTCCTGGAGGTGTTATACAGTAATCAGCCATGGTTGGATATGCCTTTTGGGTAGTATTACAGAGATGTTGCTGTACAGTACTGTACGGTACTGTACACTATGTACAGTAAAAACATGGTAAGAAAGGGGTATTGTTGAGCAGATTTGAGATTCCTTTGTCCCTGGGTGTAATACAGAAGAGCTATATGACTCATTTGAAAACCTGGACTCTGGGCTATCACTCAGTCTTTGAATAGAGTTTCTAGCTCTTGCTTTGAGGGAGCTGCAGTCATTCAAAGCAAATGAGCCAATACGAAGCTGTGTAAAACAGGACCTGCCTACTTCTCTTCTAAGGCTTGTCTTTCAGGGTAGGAATGTCACAGAGCCACCCCAGTGCTGCCCATGTAATCAGCAGAGTCTGGGGATCATGTGGAATATCATTGATCATGTGAAAAATATGGAAGTGTGGACAAAAACAGCACAATTCCTGAGGGGAAAAAACATGATCATTTTTTTCACAATAAAGTGGTTTTGTTTGACTGGAGTTGTACAACTTTTGGTTGAAATAAAGTAAAAAAAGACTACACTTTCATAAACCTTGGATTGTAACAGACATTTTGAGACCATGCTGATAAGGATATGTTCATGTTTGGATGTCCACTCATCCTAGGAAGGTAGGGAGACATCAGGCGAGGGGTGCTTGAGGGGGTCAAATTTGAAAGGTGACATTGTGTAATAAATTGATAATAATGCACATACAATATGTTCAAATCCCTGTATAGTAGTGCTAGGTGTGTTCCTGAGGTTCTAAGCTTTCCAATGATATATAATGTTCCTGGGTTTATTACACCACCTGGATTTTAAACAATTGCGGAATGAAGATCAAGTTCAAGTTCAAAGTCATTGAACCCGGTACCGACCACCCCGAACTTTAAGAGGTAATACACACATCTATAGTGTCTTCTATTAGCCGGTATATATTATTATCACGTAAATTTAAGTGATATTTCTCAATTCATTTTAATCAATATTGTAGTCATAAAATATAATCAATTATATCACGTGTCACTTTCTTGCCACAATATTATTGAGTTAACCCTCTTCAAATTTTTTACAGTGTAAGGCACCTGCAAAAAAAGGGTGATGAATGCCTGAACACTTTTTAAGAAAAAGCTGCCCTCAGCCTATAAAAACCTAAATATCTCCGCTTCTGAAGCACATAAAAATATGCACTAAGTTGCATTTAAAAACTAAGACCCTCATCTTTCATTATAATGTGTTCATTCATCTCAAACAAACAGAGATTTTTAATAAAGTTGTCTCAAATCTCATGAGCCTGAATGTTGCGTAATGCAGCTCCAGGCGCCAGGGCTAATGTTGCGCAATGCAACATCAGGCATCAATGGGTTAAAACTGTTTTGCGTGACGAAGGTCAGAGCGCAGCAGTCTTTGACCGAGACACATCGAGACAAGCTGAGGCAACAACGAGACCACGCCAAGTCGAGATGACACGGAGACCACGAGGCGCGATAACTATGAGGAAGATTTCAGTTTGATTTTATCATTTTTTATTTGTCATGTGAACAATTTTCTTTAGCAAACAGTTTGAGTCTCGCGTCATGGACTTAAGCTCAAAGAACTGGTCATAAAATAAGAATGGAAGAAACTGCACCTACACTAATCAAGGCAAAAATGCCCCAAAATATAAGCTATTTTTGAAGAGGATCAGTAGAATAATTTCAAACTTTTCCTCTGCTGATTAACTGCGGGAAAGTCCATTTATCAAGTTCAACCAAAACTAATCAGAGTGTCAGACTCAGACCTCCTTCTTTATTTTCTTTCCTGCCTGAAACTTTAAATGTCAAGGTGAAGGTTGTCAATGCCAAATGAAGATGGTCACAACAGGGTTCCTCAGACAGCTGTGAAAAAAAGGATTTCAATCACTGAGGCTCAAGTCTGCTATCCACCCAAAGCTTCTCCTCATGACACACCATATGGTGACATGCTCATCACAGCCATGCACAAACAACATTCCTTGTTATTTTTTATTTACTGGTGTATTTTGTGGACCTTTTGTGCGTTTATTATTTGTTAGGACAGTAGAGAGAGGAAAGGAAAAGGTTGGGAGAGAGGGATGGGACAGGATCGGGAAATGACCTCGGGCATGCAATCGAACTCGATTATCAATGAAATGAGATGGATAAAGTTTAATTCAGGTGTTCAATTCAGTACAAAAGTGAACACATTATAGTAACTTTAAATAACTAACAAAAGAAAAGAAACTGACTGACAAACACAGCCTCCAGTGAGAGGTACCAGTCACCCTCCATAAACAAAGAAACCTAATCTGAATTCAAGGTGTAGCATGCCAAAGGCAATTTCTGCTCCTGACTGTGAATTTACGTAAACAACTTTCCATTCCTCCCACAGTGTTGCTGTTTTTAAGGCCCATATTTTCACTCAGTAAATCAGAGATGTTCTATTTTGAGTTTCACTTCAGTTGTCATCGCAAACTCAGAACCCCAATTTTTTTTTTTCAATCGAAGTTTCAGCCTCTGCCTTCATCAGGGTCATTCATATCAGTGTGCGAGGACAAATGTTTTTTATATGAATTTATTTAAGTATTAAAAATAGTATCAGTAGCCCCCAAAGGAACCCTGTCAGTGTTGTGTTTACAGTATATCACGTAAGTGAGTACACTCCTCACATTTTTGCAGATTTGTGAGCATATCTTTTCATAGGAGAGCAAAAGAAATTTCACTTTGACACAATGATTAGTGACCTTTTAACAAATTTGCTTTAGATGGTGTCAGGCATGTGTGGTGGTAAACAGTGAGTTTTACAAAAAAGAAGTGTATCCTCTCAATATTCAAGCATGGTAGTGGGACTGACATGGTTTGGGGATGGATTCATGCTGTCAACATTGGCAGTCTGAATTACACCTAAAAGAAACATGCATGTCAACATACTGTACACTGTGACTACTGAAGCAGATCATGATCGTCTCCATAGGATTGCATTCAAATCTCACACCAATCTATTTAAGCCAGGTGCAGACTCAAAATGTAAAAGTTCAATGTAAAGGCAAACTGTAATGTAAGGCACAATGTAAACCTACACTGATGACCTCCCTTTTAATACCTTTTCATTTCGAGACGGCCCCTACTCTACCGGATTTTAATCTGGGTTTGTACTAACTTTTGTGGGCATTGTTCAAACATTAATGGCTGTATTTAGATTTTTTATGAGTGAACAAGAAATTTAAGCGGTTATACACACTGTAAAAAATGCCTGTTGAAATTACGGCAAAAAACTGTCAAATTGCAACAGTCAGTGACCGTAAAATGTAAAACAGTTTATCTCTGCACTAAATATGGCAAGCCACTATTTAGTCAAAAAGCGCTACATAACTTTATTTTTGACAGGTGTCATATGTAGAAAATACTGGACTGTTCTCTGTAAACGAAGATATTGGAAAATACCGTTAAGTGAGATGAAGTAGTCAAGAAACGGTATATAACTTTATTTTTCACTGGTGTCAATATGTAGAAAATACTGAACTGTTCACTGAAAAGAAAATATTGGAAAATACCGTTAAGTGAAGATGAAGTAGTCAAGAAACGGTACATGACTTTATTTTTCACTGGTGTACACATATGTACACAGCAAATTTGCCAGAGTTCGATTGATCAGAGTTTGACTGGTGTTCAGCCAAAATCTAAACATCAAGAGTTGCAGCAACACTACAGAGTGTTATTTGACTCCTCTGGATCTGAGTTGTTGAGCTAAGAGAGCTAGAGAGTTAATGTTTAACTCCCTTGAGAGTTATGAAAAACATGCCTCCCCAATTTTCAAATGTTTTGGCAACATGAGCAGCCATTTTTGTTGAGTCCCCTATAAGTGAACCAAACTCAATCCTCTGTTAGTGAACCAAATTGTGAACCAACAGACAAAGAACTCTGTTCTGCTTTTCTTCACATTGTGTATACTACAAAAAGTAGGTGCTCTTTCTGGTCGTGTTAGGCTTTTTGTCCTCTTTTAGTCCAATAGATCTCTTGTGATTGCACTTGTTCCAGGTGTAACTTGTCAAACCACTGATAGGCTGGTTGTAACAGGCAGAGTTTGATGTCAACACGGTATTTGATTAGTAGCCATCAATGAGTATTTACTTAGAGTACAACCCTCTGCATGTGTTGTAGTTCATCCTGCGAAAAATTCTCCACCGCAATAATTTTTTCCCTTATTGGACTTTGAGGCTTTGCCATCAGAGTTTTCGATTGAGAGGCAAATTGACACGGTAAACCTCTTCAAAATTCAGAATATCTTTTTTTGCATTCCTCCTACCCAACAGAAAGCAATGGAGGTTATAATGAATTGAATATTAATTACTCCACAGAAAACATATTGCCTGTCTGCTTGGCTCCAGGTGCCTCCACGTTGTAGATTTGACAACAATGAAGCTGGCAACTGAATAAACTGTGCAACAGTTAAGGACTGCAAATGGCAACAGTTTGCACATTTTGCAGTAATTCACTGTAACTTATTATTTCTCCAGTAACAACCTACAGTTTAGCCTCATTTAATGTGTAAAATATACCTATAGGCTAGTATAATCTGAAAAAGTCTACCTGGGACAGTAATCCCTTGAGCTCTTAGAAGTAGCCCAGTCTATTTGAAACTGTCATTCTACCCCATCCAAATCAATCTATCAATCAATTCCTGACCTCACCTGAGTGCTAAGGGCTGTCATGCAATGATTAACTTACTGCCTGCACCTGCCAAATGCTTCATCACTCGGGTCACATGGTTCACTTGAACATGTATTTAAACAGGGACTGTTGCATTGTACTGCTCACTGGTTGCTAGCTAGCTAGCTGGCTGGCTGGCTGTAAGGCCGGCTGGCCGGCTGCTGGCCTGCCCTCACCTGGCCGGCCCGGCTAGCAGGTCACGTTGTAAGGGTGGCTGCATGGTGGCTTGCTAACTAGCTTGTTTGTTAGCTTGCTTGCCCCGCTAGCTTTGGCCTTCATTTTCCTTAAGGTTATTTTCAGGCCTTTTTTAAATAAAGAATGGATTTGCATACCCTTCATTGATGATACTAGACTGGTCCACCTGCCTGCACTAGACAATCTGGCAATTGGGCATTTATTTAGGTATCTAATTAAGTTGATGTTTATTGGACTCCAATGAGTAGAATCAGTCTAATCAGTTGCCCATGATTGCAACTCTATAATTGGACTCACCTGAGTATAATCAGTCCAATCAGTTGTCTGATTAAAAAAAATAATACCGTTATTTATTTAACGGTAGGCTTTGGCAACCACTGCTGCCATAATTTTACCGTAAAATGTAAAAAAAATTAATACCGTTATTTATTTAACGGTAGGCTTTGGCAACCACTGCTGCCATAATCTTACCGTAAAATGTAAAAAGGAAATATACCGTTATTTGTTTAAAGGTAGACTTTGGCAACCACTGCTGCCAGCAATTTTCCGTAAAAACAACAGTTCTTTTTTTACTGTGCATGTTGTTAAAAGGCCACTAATCATTGTGTCAAAGTTAAATTTCTTTAATGCTCTCCAATGAAAAGATATACTCACAAATCTGCAAAAAATGTGAGGGGTGTAATTACGTACGTGCTATGCTGTAGAATGTGTGTGTGGTTCTAGTAGCCTAGTAGTAGAGGTAGACTGGTGTGTGTGTGTGTGTGTGTGTGTGTGTGTGTGTGTGTGTGTGTGTGTGTGTGTGTGCGTGTGCGTGTGCATGTGCGTGTGCGTGCACACGTTTCTGCACTTGTGTGTGTATGCCCATCTTTAAGAATACAAATTGCCAGAGGAAAGGTTATGGTTAGAAGCACAGCATGGAACTCAACAGCACTGTAAGAATTACAGTATGTACGTAACATACTGTATGAAGGCTTCCTCCACATCACCACAGGGGCTGCGTCTCGTGCTCTGAAGTGATCAAATATCACACCAACCTGCCCTGCAGGTACAAACTCCTCAGTACAGCCTCTTCCTAACCTTAGGGGCTGAATAAGGAGGAAAACAGGAGGCTGCTGTGGGGAATAACATGCTGTCTACTAGACCTGCTTGATTTCCCAGCACAACACACATGAAGGAAGCCTTTGTAGACAAAGTCAGAAACAAAGAGAACAAGAGCAACAAATGATAACACTCCCCCTGTCCATCTCTTTATCTTTCCCTCTCTCTTTACCCCATCTCTTTATGTTGCTCTTTCTCTCACACACTTGTTTTTTTAGTTTAACTTTCTTTTTCTTTCTCAGGGGATCTTCCACAGCTTGTGAAAGGAATAAACTTGTGGAATATCACACCAGCAGGTTTAGCTACAGTTTGACGCTATTGTATCAGACAAGAAGATGGCTGTGATTAAGGCGAGAGCTTAGAATGCGTACACTGTATGGTTTGAGAATGGAGGATATATAAAGAAAACCAGGGGAAAGAAAGAAAGAAAGAAAGAAAGAAAGAAAGAAAGAAAGAAAGAAAGAAAGAAAGAAAGAAAGAAAGAAAGAAAGAAGGAAAGATTTAGCCTTTTGCAGGAAATTACTTTTAGTCATCAATAGAAAAGCTCAGTAGGCTACCTCTTCAGGCTTTTTCTTTCCATTCCACTCTCTTTCGATCACAGGGGTCTTCACACCTCCATAGCAGCTGAACCATTTGCTTTTTTTCTATACTGCAAACCAATTACATAGGATCATCCAAACACAGTGTTCAGAGCACAGGGCACATTGTAGGACAAGCCTTTGTGCAGCTGTAAAGTCCTTGAAGGAAATGGAAGTCTGTGTAATAATGGTAATAATAAAAGAAAGGTCATTGTAGATCCCATAATGTGGGGGATGTATTGCACTGTATGTAAGCCTACTGGATGTGTGTGCGTGCCGCACCAGGGAAACTCAGCAGGAAGTGGACTCAGCATGTGTCTTAGTTGTCATGTTGCCCTTGACACCCTGTCAAGTAGGAAGACTGGAGTAAGCACAGACATCATATAGGAAGACTAGATACGTCATCGCGTATTTCAAGCTCGTCCGCACAGGTCGACCATATTAGCGCAGCCTAAACTCTCCACAGAGCCCCCGTTACACCTGAAGTTAACTGAGGAATTCAGACGTTGAGATGCTGAAATATGTATGCTGTTATTTCGCTGAAATATTGACACGTGTATATTATAGTACGGCTCCTTAAAACTTAAGTGCAGACTGAGGTAAAACGCACAGGAGAGTAATATGCTTCCCACTTATTTATTTGTCCAAAAATAGAGATGGACCAATAGCAAATACACATTTTAACCGTTGTTGTGCATTACGTTGATGGAAGGCATATATTAATCGCATTTGCATCAAATTAAAGGCGACAGATGAGGTACTGGAAGAGAGATGACATCGCAACTATTTCATTCTAAGCGTCATGACTCATTTTGAACACAGGGTGGAGCTCTCGAGCCCAAAGCAGAATGTAGCACACATGGACCGTTTAATTGTTATTTTACTCAAAATATAAAAGAATAATAAATGCATTTGTTTATGGGATCTATTTAATTACTTGAATAAGCCTACTAAACCATATTATACATGATTGTAGGCCCATGTACATTATAATGTAATGTAATATAATATAATATAACGTGAATATTAATCACTATGCAGTATCAACATAATACTTACGTTCGGAATTTTTTATACTGTATAACAAACCAAGCCTTTCGAAAATACACGTAAATTTGAGGGAATTATGACCATCTGAAGAGTATGGATCACCAAAAACTCAGTGCAACTGGTTGAGCCAACAGGCTGCTCTAACATGGCCGCCATGCGCGGACGTTCGACTTGCATGACGGGAACGCGGATGGCGCATCTAGTCTTCCTATATGATGTCTGTGGGAGTAAGACCCTGCACCAGTAAGAGGGGCTGGTAAGGAAATACTATGATTCATGGGGTTTCACCTCTTTTCTATTCAGTCTTAAAGGGACACTGTGCAGGAAATGGTCAAAAAAGGTACTGCAACTATGCTGCTCATTGAAACTGTGCTGCCTGTTGCCATCTTTACATGAAAGTTTACTTAGTAATGAAGAAATATTTTCTAGGATGGTCCAAGTACAGTCATTTTTGCAGCTAAAAATTGATATTTTTGGAAATTCAAAATGGCGGACCATGGAGAAGATCCCCCTTTTCATGTATGAAAAGTGCAATTTTTCCAGTCATAATGAATACCTAGAATTTGATGGTGGTGGTAAGTATTCATGAAAAAGGTAACATTAGTGAATGGGCAGCATGAGTTCTGGAAATAAACAAAAAATCTCACACAGTGTCCTTTTAACATAACATGCCATTTACTGGATTACTGGGATACATCACAGTAGCCTATGTATGGATTGAACTACATATGACACATGAATTGAAATGGACATTGTACAGTAGCCAACATGTTTTGTTGGCCTAACCCAACCTAGATGAGATGTTCCTTTGCTGGTATCTCTTTCTTGAGGCAGGAATGAAAGCAAACATAAGGACAAACTGTATCTGGCTGGATAACAGATGGAAATACAAAGGAGGCATGAGTAATGATTTTTTTTTTTTAAATCAAAGAATGTGTCACACATGTTCATTACAAGTGAGAGCTATATACTGCAGCAAGGTGTGTGAAGGTAAGCGGATGAGTTATTTTGCCAATATGCGTATCCAACAAAATGTTTATATAAAGTAGGCTATGCTATTATGTCTTTACAGTACATTACCCCTGAAATGTGACAACATTTGTTTGGTCTTATTTATTCACAGTAGTGTTGATTGTTGAGTCTGGTGACACATAAAGGCAAGGCCAATGGCTCTCTACTCATCTCTGACTAATCTCTCTTCTCAGTGGTGCTCGAGTATAGAATTGCATTCCCAACCAATCTATGCACTGTGCGTTGGTATTCCACCAATGATGCAATCACTCATGACCTATAAAGTCGATGCCAGAACAACAGCAATTAAATAAGTGCTCAATGAAACGTTAATGTAGACTGTGATACAAATATGGATTCAGCATTGAATGGACGTCTCATCTGTGCTATAAAATGAGTAACTTTCCCATGTGCTATTCTAGTCAATATGAGGTTTACGAGTCAAGACAGGCCCACAGTTCAGTTCATTTGAGAAAGACACAGAGGAGCCTGTTTAGATGTGGAGCACTGTGTGCTTCTGCTTTGGTAATAGGTGTTCTGTTCTGGTGCGTTCCTGTGATTTCCAGCCACTAGCACAGACATCCATTTGGCTAAGAGGTATCTCTAGAGGGGAATAAAGGCCCAAATTGCCTTCGAAGTAATTAGATTGGTGTTACAGCACCAAAAAGAATAGCATTACAGATACCATTGAGATTTAGCCAACAGGATAGAACAGACTCAGACACAACAGAGGCAGATGGCATGTCTGATGTCTGAGTCTGATGCGTGATGGTGATGCCAGTGGTTAAAGCAGTCCCATTGTTCTGCCACTGAGTCTATTACTGCAAATGACTTTGTCCACACATAGGCCTACCATAATATCTGATCATGTTGTTGATGTGCACTAATGGACCACAGTGCATTTAGCAGTGTGGAACTCAACACTTGGAGGGTCACCTTCGCCTTTAGCACTAATGGAGTTTATGTACATTACTCTACAAGTGTGGCATTGACATGGCACATTTTATTGAGTGCAATTTATTGAGTATTACCGGTATATTAGAGTGCATAAAATAACTACTATATCATTCAGCCACGTGTCCACTAATCTTCTTCTGTAGCGTTAGCTCAAATGTGTTTTTGCCTGCACCCCCTTTTGGACCTATTTTTTCTGTGACCCCAAACACTCCCTTTAAAAAAAAAACAGCAAACATTGTTGTTCCATAATATTGGTAAATTTAAAATTCAAAGGAAATTATTATTTTTTATGAATCTGTACAACTAAAAACTGTTGCTAAACAATAAAACAATGGAATGGTTAGACCATATGAATATTCAGGGTTTTATTCACACATTCCCTTATGTCTGCAAGAAGCTCATTTGGATGGTTTAGACTACAGTATTGGCAGTAATGTTGTAAATCGTACCTGTACATGTGTGACTAGACACTCCATAAATACTGGGACTTTATCATAGCTGTTAGCAGTAGTAGTAGTAGTAATAGTAATATTAGAAGTAAATGGTCTGATCTTGCAGCTCTTATCAGGTATAGCCAGGCTCAATTTGTGAAGAAGGTGTGGGCATCCTTATTGTCTATGTGACGGAGGTCATCTTGCACCTGTTCACCCCCCTCGGGGATCGAACGTGCGATCTCGTCAACTACAACGGTCCGGCAATGGGAGACACAGTACGATACCGCTGGGCCAAGAGACTAGTCTCTCGGCCCAACGGCACGAGACTGTATGAAGCTATCGGAGGGAGGTTTACCAACGTTCCACGCCAACTCTGTGCTAGTTAGCCTCCGTTACGTCTAGTCAATACCCAAACATGAGACATATAAAAGCCTGTCTCCCCTCAACCCTAGACCCTCATCAGTTTGCATACCGGACACACAGATCCACCTAGGATGCAATAGCCATTGCTCTCCACAATGCACTGGAAAGTCACCTGGAAAGACAAGGGAGATATGTCAGGATGCTCTTCATCGACTATAGCTCAGCTTTTAACACCATAACTCCTGACACCCTAATCCCCAAGCTGAGACATCTAGGGCTTCCATCATCCACATGCTCCTGGATCAAAGACTTCCTTGTTAATCATCCCCAAAAGGTGAAACTAGGTCATCATCTCTCAATCATCCGCACCCTCAGCACCGGCTTGCCCCAGGGATTTGTGTTGAGCCCACTTCTGTACTCACTCTACACGTTTGACTGTAGCCCCATCCACCCACAGAACACCATTGTCAAATTTGCAGATGACACAACAGTGGTGGGGCTGATAACCGAGGGAAAGGAGGAGGCCAACAGGGATGAGGTCCTGAAACTTGGAGAGTGGTGTGCATCGAACAACCTGACCCTGAACATCTCCCTGACGAAGGAGCTCATCCTGGACTTCCGGCGAAAAAAAGATGCTCCTGCCCCCCTCTACATCAATGGTGAATGTGTGGAGCAAGTGAGCTCATTTAAATTCCTAGGTACATCTCCGCTGATCTCTCCTGGTCAATAAACACCTCAGCTCTGGAAAAAAAGGGCCCAGCAGCGATTGCACTTCCTGAGAGTACTAAAGAAACAACATCTAGACTTAAGCTTGTTGGTGACCTTTTACCGTTTCACCATAGCGAGCCTGCTGACCTACGCAGTGTCAGTGTGGCACTCAAGCTGCACTGAGGCTGACAGGAAGAGACTGCAGAGGGTGACCAAAACAGCACAAAAAAGCATAGGCTGTCCCCTGCCACCCATACCCACCATGTACAACTCCTGCTGCCTAAGTAGAGGCAGGAGTATCATTAAAGGTCCCTCACATCCTGGCTTTCATCTCTTCGCATAGTTGCCTTCTGGCAGGCGCTACAAGGCATTACCAGCCAGAACCAATAGAATGAAGATCTTCTTCCCCAAAGCTGTTATGACACTTACACTTACTGGACTATGTTCATCTGTAAAGGACTGTGCACCTTGTAGGGAAGCTCAAATCTCAGTATACTTTGTATAATGACAATAAAGACTTTCTATTCTAATCTATACCACTGTTTCACCAGGCAGGTACATATCAGAGTGTGGAGCCACATCAGCCTGGTTTCCTGCATGCAATGTTTTATTGGTATTGCCCCGTGCAGGGTACAAGGCCTCCTATGCAAATATATGATTTACTCTCAGTGCCGGCTATATTTTCTATTCAATATGACCGTCGCGACCTCATGAAGAGTAATTGATGGCAGTTTATTCACTTGGGTGGCACCTTGAATTGACTAACTCCTTCACCCTTGCTGAAATCAATGACTGTGTCACTATGTGCACTGTGTTACATCAAGGTCTAAATTGCATCTGCAACAAGATTTCCCCCTCAGAGAATGTGAAACTAGTTAGCCTACTAGCCTATGACATGCATGGTGGTGTGATAAAGTGTGGTGCTTCTCCCTTTAGCTCGGTATGCGTGCCTGCAACAATTTTCCTCCTCCAAGACCCTTGTGTTATTTTGCACATTTGAATCTCAATATAATGAAACTTTTAAGAGTTTACATAAAAAACAGGATAATTTTATTGAGTGGTTGAGAAATCATTGGAGATCACAAGTTTTACAGATTATGCATTTGGACAATAATATGGGGCATAACGATAGAAAGGAAGTTTATTGTTTTGATCATTTACACACTGTTCTTCATACAAGTACATGAATGGCATTGTGAACGTATTAAAGGGATCACGACTCTCATTCCAGATTTAAGTCTAGTCTGTAGGAAGAAATCTGAGCAGCAGGGAAATGCCAAGATAGAGAGAGAGAGTGTGTACGTGTGTGTGTGTGTGTGTGTGTGTGTGTGTGTGTGGGTGTGTGTGTGTGTGTGTGTGTGTGTGTGTGTGTGTGTGTGTGTGTGTGTGTGTGTGTGTGTGTGTGTGTGTGAGAGAGAGTGGTGGGGAATTGGGAAGGAGGGGCGGAGGGCTGAACTACTCTTCTGTACTATCCATCCCTGCGTATGGAGTGGGAATGGTGTAAATTATTGAGTGTGGGTAATATACTGTATGTTGGGTTGGATAAATGGTATAGGGGCACCATTAGTATGTTCTAGCCTAGTTTCCCCACAGCTTGTTAAAGCCAATTGTCTGGCCAATTTGTCACGCTGCCCATAACGTCTCTTCTCCTCCAGAAGGCCTCTGACAGGATATGGAAGGTGTGCGCGCACAGTGAAGATGAATGTCCTGAAAAACCAACCTGCCGAGGCCTAACATTTCACTTAACAAATGATAAACAAAGTAAAGTTAAGACAGATAACAAATAACACCACACTGGTGAAATATGTCCACCTTGTGTTGCATGTCTTCTGCAATGTTTAGTATTCAGAATTGTTGGGGTGGGGTAAAACAAGTCAGCACTGCAAAGGAGAGCAAAGATTTGGTGTGAAAAAAGGACACGCCTTTAGTGAGACACTAAAACACCGAATGCTACTGCAGTAATGTAGCCTACTGTACATTCACCACTTTAAAAACAACCCAAGACAAGAAAAGTAGACTATTATTATGTCTTAAGTGAACCAGTAATGGTTGGTGTGTGTAATGAAATGTGAAATAGCACAGAATTGTAAAATAATGAATCATGAATTAGTTTGGAATCGAGGTTTCTGTGAATTACCTCGGTGTGCTTAGTTTACTGTGTGTGTTCAAACTGACATTTCACACACAAACACACACACACACACACACACACACACACACACACACACACACACACACACACACGCGCGCGCGCGCGCACACGCATGCACACACACACACACACACACACACACACACACACACGCACAAACACACACACACACACATGTACACCCACGCACACTTACCTATATGCATATACTCACAGTGACACTCACAGATAACTCAAACACACACAGCGGGGTGCCAGCTTGAGATGCAGTAATGTGTTATTGCTGCATAATGCAATTTGGCTCAGAGAAAACAGATCAGGACTGTGTAATAATAACTCTCCAAAGGAATGGCAGAAATTATAATAACACACATACACACTCACACACACACACACACACACACACACACACACACACACACACACACACACACACACACACACACACACACACACACACACACACACACACACAGACACACACACACACACACACACACACACACACACACACTAATATTGATGAATACTGCAGGGCAACTCATATGTTTACATTAATTTAACATTGCATTGGACTCCCCCCAGCCCCTTCTCCCCCAGACCATTACAATAAAACGATTATTTTGAACTTCCATTGATGGCAGTAGCACCATTTAAACTGATTTGACATCCCAGAGGCCTTGGAGTGTAATGTAAACATGATGAGAATGATTGTGGTGATTACCGGCAACCCATGCAGGTGTGTGTGTGTGTGTGTGTGTGTGTGTGTGTGTGTGTGTGTGTGTGTGTGTGTGTGTGTGTGTGTGTGTGTGTGTGTGTGTGTGTGTGTGTGTGTGTGTGTGTGTGTGTGTGTGTGTGTGTGTGTGTGTGTTTGTGATGAGGATGCTACTGGGGATCGTAATGGATTTGGTGCGAAGTGAAGAATAGGTCGCCTCCACTTGGTGGGTCTCATCTGTTAATGACTTTCACAGGTACAGTACACAAGAGTTGCAAGTGATGTTTTAAATCACCAACCTTTCTAATATACACAGATCCATTTGAATATAGAATGCTTTATCACTCTGCATTCTGCTGCACAATTTATCCTTCTAAGGTTTTGACACATTCATGTATATACACATATTGTCTGTGTATGATTCTACAATCTAGAATACTGCATACATGATACATCAATGCATCTTAAAACATTCAATACCAGGCATTTTTTGGAATTTAGCTGTAGACTCCAAGCCAATGTCATCATTTTTTGTCATTCTTTGAACAGCCACCGAATATTTTGTCATCAACCCACAGTAACATGTCAGGGCTTGTTCGGACATGTTTTGATGCTCTAGAAAGAAAATGGAGACGTGACATGACGTGATCAGGAAGTGGTTTGATTCGCTATAATAAAACTCAAATACTGTGTGTAATAAAATGCACAGATTATGAAATATCCAGATCCTGACTTTGTAGATGTTTTCATGATCTATGTCAGTTCTGTTCATCACATTATTACGAAAATCACACAGAAGGTGCATTAGAATGTGTAGATTCAGAATCCAATAATAAAAAAAAAAACAGTAAAAACGTAATTTTACGGTTTGGGAGCCACGCATGGGAGGCAAAACATATTTTTACGTGACTTGGTAGTGAATGTGTTAAGACGAGCAGAAAGCTGTTTCAAAATAAATAAATAAATAAATAAATGGTACTACTAAATCATTAGCTATTTAAGGTGAGGTGTCAGCTGGCAGATGAGTGGGATGGGGGTGCGAACCTGCCATGGTGTTGTAGAGGGCAAGAGATGAATGAGAAACACCTGACTCCAATAACATGCCGTCATATCCATCACCACACCCATGTCATAATCAACACCCCTCAATTTCAGGAAGACCTTTGGGCTTAACTTTGCCCACTACTCATTGTCAGACAAGCTCAAATCCCATAATACTAGGAAGAATTAAGGTGGTCATACCCTCATCTGTGTATTAAGTTTTCCTCAATGTCATTAAGTGTTTTGTGCTTCACTTTAACTATGACTCACAGACAGATGGTGTACAGGCCTAGAAGACTAGATGTATGGTGCAGATCTGAACTCATAGGGATTTGTTCTTAGGACCAGATGGGGACCGGTTCAAATCTCATTCCAGTCGGGAGAATGTAAGTGGTCTGACCCTAAACTAGCTGTTGAAGTGTCACAGGAGTGGGTTTAATTCAGCATCCTTGCCTCAACTGAGGGTAGGTCCAGTGAACAAAATGCATTTAGAAGGTGAGTTTAGTGGGCAAAAGTGTATCAGTTGTGTATGTGTTTGTGTTTCATGAAAGTGTGACTCTGCTCAATGCAGTGAGAGTTGGTGTGGATATGCTGAAGGGAAGTCCCCTGTTGACCAGAGCTGTCAGGGCCTGTGTGTAATTACAAGGCAGGCCGAGGCCCATTGTGTGGCAGGGCTGGCTGGAGTGATTGACTTTGACAAGTGCCAGAGGGGCTTACAAGTAAGAGTGTACTGGGAAGTCGTTGCAGTTGCTACAAACAAACAAACAAACAAACAAACGCACACACGTGTACCTACGCGCATGCACACACACACACTCACTCACACACGCATACACAAACACACAGACACGCACACATGTCGGCACGCCCGCACGCATGCACGACCGCATGTACACATGCACACACACGCAATGAAGCTGTAGGAACTTCCAAGCTGCCTGATTATGGTGACATGGTGAAAAAGGCCTCAGAATAGCAAGCAATATGAATTCACACCCCTGAACACAGAGGGGTAGGAGGGTGAGCCAGCAGCCATGAGATGAAAAATATGGTGATGTCAGCATCCTGACCATAATACAAGATGTCCCAAGCTCTGCTTGATCTCCAGTTAGAAGATACATCTCACGGATGCGCTGGGACACATCATCAGTGATGTTTTTTCCTGAGCTCACAGGGTGTTTCGGGTCTTTCAGCATCAGACACCCTGACCCAGGCGACCCAACCGGAGGTGATCAGACTCCGGCCTGTGTCCCAGCAGCCCCTGCCCACGAATTTGCCCTCTTAATCCATAGCCACCTTGTGGTTTTCTCGGCGGCTTCAGTCTCGGATCTTATGGCCTTCCGCTTCGCCTCCCCTGTGAGGCCTAGCATTGAGAATACTTTGCAGAGGGTCAGCCCTGCAAATCCTCGGCAGCCCATCTCCAGAGGCTCACAGATGGTTTTCCAGCCCTGACTCCTGCATTCATCCACCAGTTCCTGGTACTTTGCGCATTTCCTTTCATTGGCCTCATCCATGCGCTCTTCCCAAGGAACAGTGAGCCCCAGCATGACCAATTGTTTGGTGGACTCTGACAAAAGGATCATGTCTGGTCGGAGCCGTGTAGGTGTAATCCTGTCGGGAAACTGAAGCTGTTTGCCCAGATCAACCTGCAGTTGCCAGTCGCTTGCAGTGGTGAGGAGGCCTGACCTTGCCCGCGGTTGTTCGTCGGGCTTCTCCCCGGCTCTGTGGAACCTGATGGTCTGTCCCCTGCTGTGTCCCTTGGTGCTGATGGCGGTGGCTATGCTGTCTTTAACTGCCTTAAGGACCTGGTCGTGGCGCCAGCGATAGCGCCCTTCTCCCAAGGCCCTTGGGCAGCTGCTAAGGAGGTGTTCCAGGGATCCCCGTCCTGGACAGTGGTGACAGGATGGTGTTTCTGATTTTCCCCAGACATGGAGGTTACTTGGGCTCGGTAGGACGTCATAAACGGCCTGGACTAAGAATCTGATGTTGTGCACGTCTGCTCTCCAGATGTTGGACCACGACACCTTCCTCTGCAGGACGTTCTGCCACTTCGTCCATGCACCTTGTTGCCCCATCCCTACCATCCTGCTGGTTCGATCCTCCTCCACGCCTGCCCGCACCTCCTCCTGAATAAGGCGCTGCGCTCTTTCCCCTGGGCCTTGTCTGCCCTGGTTACTGGGAAATAGCCCACCCCTGCACGGCCTAAGGCTATGGTTCCCACCAGGGCCTTCTGCATCAGCCTTGACTCTGCCACCTCCAGGAGTGCGTTGCAATATGCGACCTTGCCTCCTCCACTTGCCTCCTCCACTTGCCTCCTCCACTTGCTTCTCGTCATGATGACATCACTGACAACAGCATTATATTTCAATATCTTGCAAAAGCTCAATTGTAAAATCTTTTTCTCATTTGCAATTGGGATGGTGAATGAAAAACAGTCCCTCAAAAGTTGTTGTGGCTAGGCTGACAGCTGGGAAACTTTATCGTTTTCTCCACGGAGGAGGGGCCAGGAGGCGGGACGAGGAGACAAGCGCAAGTGGAGGAGGCAAGGTCGCATATTAAAACGCACTCCTGGATACCTGTTGATGCCACCATCTTATTCGCAGACTGCTGCAGGATTTCCTGTGTTCTGGACACCTTGAACTCTTCAGTGAGTCCACTGAACGGGAGCTGCAAGATGTTACTGCTGCCATACAGGGCAGAACTGCTGAGACTGCGCGGTAGGCCAAGCCATCTTCGTAAGAAGCTGCTTATCTCCCTCTCCATGGCTTCCACTGTTGTTATGGGAACAGCATACACCAACAGAGGCCACAGGATCCGGGGCAGGATGGAGTAGGGCAGGCCTGGTGTATCAACACGCTTCAGCCAGTATACTGTAATGAAAAAAGCTATTTTGACCCAAAATATCACACTGAGATCAAACAATACTGCAGACTTTACCTGCTTTTATTGTGCTTTAGTTCTTATTTGTCTTGCACTTGGCAAGCCTGGTGGTGCATACACACATCTAGTAGCCTATGTCTTTGAACAGTGTCAGCATCTTGGCCATCAGTCTGTCGGGGGCAAATGATGGATGGCCAGTATATTTTAAACATTAAGACCCTGCTGAGTGTACGGGTATGTGCTGTACTGAATGCACTTTAAGCCAAAGTGATTCTTCAGCCAGTCAGCCCTTTTGCTAAAGCGGTGACACTGCTGCTGCATCCATTTTGCACACATTCGACTGACAAAAACACACAATACTTAGCCTGTGGGTTGAACGTTTGTTGTGATGGTGTTTGGTGTATAACAATCCCTGGGTGAAACCAGCTCTGTTCTGAGTTTAGAGATATAAAATTGAGATTCAGGGGTAATAAATACCGTAAGTAGGCTACGTTATGCTAATTCGCTACCTTCTGAAAATGCAAAAGGTGCCTCTTGGGGTCTGAAATGCAAATATCTATCTGTTGTAACTATCTGTTGTATCCCTAGTCTAGATGGTGCATCTAGATACAAAATCCTTTGTAATAGGTTTTTTAAATTTAAAATCTTCAAATGAACTGTACACACACACCAATTTGTAGAATGCAAAAAAAAAATCTTATTTTTAAAAAATAATTTAAGGATTAAAATAACCAAGTAAAATCATCAAGTAACAACAAAGCGTGCCATGTTGGACTTCCAGTCGAGGTAGACTAGTAAAACAGTTTCTGAAAATGATTTAAAATAATCATACAGTGCATCTTATGGCACACTCATTGCCAATAGACATATATAATTATTTTTCTAGTCATGCAATCTTGTTTACTCCCACAGATATGGGACTTTTTCAAGTAAAGAACAGAAGCGAGAGCAATGTGAACTGCAATTAGGCCATTAATGCTTTAGGTGTCCCATACGACCCGTTACAGTGTAATGCATTCAAAGCCTTTCACTTCTTAACAATAATGTGCTGCCTTGACAGTCTTATCTGGGCATAGGAGCGGATTATCCTTGGCAGAACTTTCATCGAGGACCACCATTAAAGTTTAAAAAAAAAAGTACTGTGTGAAAAAATACAGTACAGTACACTACCATCTTTCTACTACCTCGTAAATACTTCACTGCTTCGTATTACTTAACCTGCCCCTCTGTCTCTGTCTCTCTATCTCTGTCTTTCTCTCTGTCTCTCTCTCTCTCACACACACACACACACACACACACACACACATATTCTTCTGCCTTATAGAAATTATGCGTGTTGGAGATTCTAAGACATGATCATGACCCTGTCACAAGCAACATTGCGAAGCATGTTTGCAGATTATCGGGTTTCTGTTTTAGGGGTAACCTTTAGAACAGAACACTAATTTGATTCCATTATAACTCGAGTATACACTGAATACTGCCGAATGTGCCAAAATGTGTTACCCACAGACAGTCATGTCCTTGATATTTCCCTCTGCATTTCTGCATTTCTCAGCAATATCCAGCTGTGGTCCACAGACCCATATTAAGCTGGCCTGCCCTAGACTAAAAGTTGCTGTGGGCCACCCTGGAGAAGAAATTTCACTACAGATTTACATAGACAGCGTCATAATTACGAGCTAGGAATTAACGACAATGTCTTCCAACTCATGACAGATAAATTTTTCAATATTGCATATTTTCGCAATTCTGCAATTTTTCACTTTCGGCCAATTAGCGCACACCTACCAGGTTGTAGCCATAGCCTGTGAATTAATCTGACCCTCTCCACATTGGCAACATCAATAATCAAAATAAATATGAGGAATATTATCTTGTACAGAAAACAAACCTGGACTATTTTTGAGTACTCTGCATGTAAGACAGCGGGCATTTATGTGCTCTGAAGACCCTGATCACCTGATCAAATTGGTAAATGTTAAACATCTGTGTATCCAATCAATTTTGTTTGAGGTTTGCATGCTGTGGTATAGAATAGCAATGCAAGAGAAGGCTGCCTTGCAAGCTGATTGTTGAATCTCTAAGTGTGCATGTCCATGCAAACAAGCAAGTGGCAGGAATGATGTATCATTGGTGTCAGATTTTTTTTGTCTCGGTTTGTTTTTGTCTTTAGACAAAGCCATTTTGTCTGTTAAGTTGACATACTAAGCACAAAAGGCACTCAAACATTCACTTTTCATAACAAGAAACAGTGATGGATTCTCAAGCATATTTCTCTCTTTCTCAGTCTTCGCCATGCTACAAATCAATACATTCAAATGCTGACCTTTTGCATCTTCACAAGTCCTAGGAGACTCGAAAAGGATTTCTTCGAGAATGGTTTAATGAATCCAAAGTGCAACAGTGAATCTATCAGCCTGTATCAGTGCAACACTCAGAAAAGCCCCCAAAAAAGGCTGGAAGTGAGGTTGAAATTTCCGATAATTACAGTATTTTCCAAATTGATCACAGAACAAGAGTGCAATGAAGTCAATCTGAGTATTCCGCAAAATAATTGTGCAGTAAGGACAGCGCCTTCTTCAGTGTCACCTCTGTGCTGTCGAAACGTCTGTCATATCAGTCCCTGCAATGTTTAAATAAAAAGAAAAGAACAAGAAAGAAGAAAAAATGGAGTGTGATCCATTTCTACTTGATTACTTCAGAGACGCACAACAAGACGGAAGAGCGTGGTGTGTGGAAGATAACCTTGTGAACATGGACTAAATAAATATCAATCTGTCTCAATATTCAGAAAATGACATGTTATTTTTTCACACATATAGGTATGCCTCTTTTCCACTGCCGGTTTTCTGGTAGGCCTACAGCTCAACACGCTACATTTGATACTCAATGTCTCACATTATCTGGGTCTGGTGAGTAAATGTCTGGCAAGCAAGGACAACTTCAAGAAGCTCCTAAGCTGAATGTACGCAGTCATTCATTTCCCCTTTTCACGGTGTTCACACCTGCTCTGGTATTGTGGGGATTTCTTCCTACTCAGGAAATTGAAAGTCTTTTTTTTTCTGTTTTTCGTGGCTATAGGCTACATCTGCAGGAAAATTAACTTTGAGTTCGAAAGTGATTCCTGCTTTACAGCTACTGATGATCACAAGCAGATGTCACG
Source organism: Engraulis encrasicolus (assembly GCF_034702125.1). Classification (NCBI taxonomy): domain Eukaryota; kingdom Metazoa; phylum Chordata; class Actinopteri; order Clupeiformes; family Engraulidae; genus Engraulis; species Engraulis encrasicolus. The sequence goes on along the minus strand of NC_085865.1, from coordinate 16,113,357 downwards.
TCAGTCTTTCTGTATTATATAAATGTGATACAAGTGTGACACATTATGTACCGCAATCATTGCATAAATGAGCTGAATTGAAATGATAACGTGGGTGGAACATTTGAGTGACAGGGAGGATGCCATCATTTGCTACAATAAGTTGAAGTTAATATTATGCAGAACAGGCAGAGCTGAGGTGCACTAAACAATCCCAAATTACTGAAACATAGGCCTATAATTGAACACAACATGCCAAATGGACCAACATGGACACATCATTTGTTTTTATTGTCTGAAGTGTGGTCCATAAATCAGTCTGACTGCACTGTATGATAGAGATGCAGTCCTATCATAGATTGTGGATTTCCAAAGTCGTGCACCATGGCCAATGGAGACTCCCATCTGGCACTGCGGTAAAGCAGGCATGAGAGAGCTTGTCAATCCCCCTCTGAGCTGTGCAGAGGTTAGGGGACAGTCTGTACCTCAGCCATTAAAACAAAAAACTGAATCAGGTAATGCTAGAATATTCCAGATAAATAATAAAAACCATAGAAGACTCGATTGATAAATAAAATGAAGTGAGGTACCGTCTCGTCTTCCTAGCAGAACTTCACGCCACAGCTTGCATTTCTACCATAGAAGACTCAATAGACAAAAATGAAATGAAAGGTATTCATTAATACACAGGGAGGCAACATTTCTCTTTGGCGCAGGTCCCCGACCTGCAGAATATAGTTTGTAAAACGGGGGGCTCATATCCTGCCGATGATGAGGCAGGGGCGAAGCCTACCCCCATTACAGGACAGGGACCAACTGGTGACGGTGGCTCATGGGGATAAGGCTGAAGGAGGCTGAAGCGGACCAGGGAACCAGGACATCGGGAGACGTAGGTTGAAAGAGATGGGGTCCAAGGAGACGAAGGTTGCAGGAGATGCGGTCCAAGGAGACGTAGGTTGAATGAGACGGGGTCCAAGGAGATGGAGGTTGAAGGAGATGGGGTACGAGGAGACGGAGGTTGAAGGAGACGGGGTCCAAGGAGATGGAGGTTAAAGGAGATGGGGTCCAAGGAGACGGAGGTTGAAGGAGACGGGGTCCAAGGAGATGGAGGTTGAAGGGGATGGAGGTGGGGCGTCGGCGTCTGCTTACTCTGATTAGCAAAGAGCGGAAACAGACAGAGACTTTTAAAACCAAGGCGTAGACATTCTATTGGCTGAAAGCTGAGGTTAAGCGAGAGACGTGGTGGGATTCCCCATCCAGGAGCTATGATTGGATAATTAAGGGCAGTGATGAGTGTGAGGTACTGTCTCGTCTTCCTAGCAGAACTTAACGCCACAGGCATACATTTCTGTACAGAGAGGACAGTGTATTGGCAAGACAGGCTATGTTGATTTGATAGTGCATTTCATGGGCACAAGAAAGTCCTGAAATAGTACAACATACTAGTTTAGATGTAAAAGTACAAAAAGATCAAATAAGTAGTATGAAAGAAGAAGAACAAACTATTATCATTGAGTAAAAGTCTTAAATAAAAGTAAGAAGAATAAAAGAACATGATAGAAGTGTTTCTGCTACTGCTGCTCTCTCCTCTGTTTCTCTTCTGATTGGACTGATGCTGCTGCTGCCTCTCATCCCCTGCTGCCAAAGAGCTGCTGTTGTCCTCGCTTGGGGCGGCTCTGCTCTGCACAGTACTGCCTTGGCAGATGCTGCTCATTGTGCAGTCGCTTGTATACAGTGCTCATACAACACTTAGTTGGATCAAATACACTATCAGAGATTGTGAAATTTGACTCTCTATAGTGGCAACACTCTATGCGGTCCTACTGTATGTGTCTGTGTTAGATTAAAACTATACAAAACTGATGGTGCTCTCCTGGCTGAACAGCATAGTACTGCCTTGGCTTTTTCTGCTGGAGTCTCTGCATGCTGATCTGAGTGGCCTTGTCGCTGGCCTTCTATTGCTGACACTAGTCCTGCTGCTCCCTACTCAGCTGAGGGAATAGAATTTCCATCCTGGCTGCCCACACAGTGGCTGTGCTTGCATTGTTCCCACACATTAAAGTGCATACACTGTATAAACACTGTATATTAATCTAGAAACTTGAAATGCTGTTAGGTTACCATACAGCACATGCCTACTCAGCTGCAAAGCCTCCAACCTGGTGGACTGTAGTGACTGTGTTTACATTTTGCATGCATAATTTAACATACTAATATACAAACCCCAACTCCATAGAAGTTGGGACACAAGGTAAATTGTGAATAATAACAAAACACTGCCATTTTCCAAACGTCTGATTCTTACATTAGATGTAGAACGGCACAAAGAAAACATGTCAGCCATCAAAACTGACCAAAATTATTGTTTTGGGGGATATTCATGAATATGTAAAAACAACACATCTCAAAAGAGTTGGGACGGGGACAATAAAAGGCAGCAAATGTTGAGGAAGACTAAAAGCAAAACAAAAGACAACACTTAACAGTGAAATACATTAACCGATGAGATGAACAGTGTTAATTCCTATCTTGGACATGATTTCACCAGCTTAAATGGTGGGTGTATTTCTTGTCATGTTTTGCAATGTTTTCCTTTCTGTAGTGCTTATAATGTGACAGGTCTTGACCAAAAGCCCGGCATTTTATCACCTGCTGGTCTGATGGAGTTAAACTGTTAAAACATAGTAGAGAATACAATTTGTCCTTCCTATGTGGTAGTAATTGAATAGCCTATCTCCCTTTAGAATATAATGCATGAGTGGCTTTTTGTGCTGTTTAAAACCCATTTACATCTTTCAGCACTGTATTTAACTCTACAGATGAGTGAGAACGACTTAACCAATGCACTACTGCACCCCCATACCATCATGGAGGCTGACTTTTGAAGTTAGCACTAACACAAGTTGGATGGTCCATTTTCACTGTAGCACAGGGTGAGCAAGACTCTATTATTTTCCAAAAGAATTGACTTCTGCAACTTCTGCTGACTTCTGTAAGCAAAGGACCGTTTCCCATGTCTTCTGGGTCTATTTCAAGTGAGCATAGGAGTGCATAGGAGAATGTTAGACCCCTCTATCACTGTCACATATGAAGCATTCTTAATATTTATTCTTTATTGTGTTGACTGCGATGTGTGTTTGTCTTGTGTGTCTTGTGCCACCACCAAAACAAATTTTCCATTTCATGTAAGTTTAATGGACAATAAAGAAGTCTAAGTCTAAGTCTAACATGCCATAGTCCTTCATTAGACAGATGTAGCAAAAGTTGTGCTCTTATTTTGTGTAGCCTCTTTGCACTGAGCCTACCATGTAAACTCTCATAAAAAAGCAAGAACACAAGTTGACATTTTCTAACCAGATCAATAGTAATTTGTCAGCACACTACCAAAGCCCAACCTTAACATCCAGACTTTCAATATACTGAGAGAAAGATAACAAACGCACAATTACCTCATATCTGATCATTCGTCTAGGCTGTTCTGTGAACATTGCTTTTACCATGTAGTAGGCCTATGTAGGCCCAATGTCATTAACGTTATCTGCCTGTAAAGGGTTAGATGAAGCAATGGGGGCAGAGCTAGATAAATCCTTTGATGTTATCCCGGTCCAGGTCTTTGGTGCAATGAATGAACACAACATTGATGTCCCTAGTTTTACCACAATCGTGACAGTAATTTCATTGATGTCACCTTGCTAAAGTAGGAATGGAATTGGTAATCTCCCTGTAGACTAGTCCAGAGTGGCTTAATCGTCGCTACAATGTTATTTGCCTCCCTCGATTGATTGATTGTCAGAGGGATGTCTTTTAGCAATTCTACACCCTTTATTTAACACCTCCCGTCCCCCTCAGTTAAATAATTAAGTTTTACATTTTCTCTGTTCGTTCAGCTGTTCCCTTGGTCTGGTGCTGTTACATCTTTCAATAGAAAAGATCATTGCATATTATGGTTCCATCTAGGAAGGAAGAAAACAGTCAGAAAGGACAATGAGAGGTTCAAGCTGACAGCCCTGCTGAATACATTATGACTACTTACCAAACGTCAATATTCAAATACATCTGAGGATTATGTACAAGATGTGCTGCAATTAAGGTAATTTATAGCATCCACTGTAAATAAAAGCACGTTTTACACCCACAAACGTTAGTGTCCAGGCTGCCTGACTTTTGCAAGTTGACCAAACTTAAAATAATGTAATAAGTTGCGGGAATTTCAATAACAGCAGTTATTTTGGTCAACTTACAACATTCACATCAGACTTACCACAGACCTTTGTTAATTTGATATTGATGTTGTGTTCGTCTGAATAGGAAGCTCTTTGGCATTGCCATGACAAATGAACTCACTGATGATCCCTCCGAATGAACCTGTATGCTTGAAAATGTGAGACTGATGATGCATGCAGGACATATGCAGTGTGCACACCATAGCTCATTATTTAGATTGTGCTGATTTCACTGAATAGAATTCCTCGATGGAAAGAAAAAATATGACGTCAGATTGTCAAGGCTATTGTTCCTCATTTTACTCACGTCAGCATTTTAGAGCCCTTGTACAGAATGAGAAAAGGAATTTGTTCAGTGTGTGTGTGTGAGAGAGAGAGGGGGGGGGAGATTCTGTGTCAATTTTCTCCTAGAAATGGCCAAATCTCACAGGACACACCACTCACTTGCCCCTGTGGTTTAATAAAGGCTACTACTTCATATTATGTAACCTTGTCACATCCCTGCAGAACGCATCTGTCTGTCTGTGTGTATGCTTGTGCCTGGTCCTGCACCTGTCTGTGTGGATGGGCAATGGATAGAGATCCCCATTTCCTCCCCCTGGCTTTGCCAGTGACACCGCTCTGTAAGATGTTACCTGGAAATATCAAAAGGCACTAAATGACTTGGCCAACTGTCAGCTGTCACGACACATATAATAGAGTTGAGCGGGATTGCTGTGGCAGCAGCTACAGCTATATTTTGCAGTCCTGCAACAGATAGTAGCTTGCTAGCTCATAAAAAGTTGAAGTTACAGTCTTGTTATAAATGAAGTGAGGGAACCATAAGGACTGTGTTTAGTATATTAAACTCTGTTTGATATAGTTTTCAATTATTAAGTTATTTTGCATGGATATTTATACTTTATAAATGATAATGTAGAGACATACAAGTACACCACAAAAAAGTTATTAGCGCAGCGCACTTTATAAAATGCAAATGAACAAAAAGGACACCATACGTTTTATAAGATATTGTTTCAGTAACTTGTATGTGGTGTGTCTTATCTTGTCTGTCTAATTACAATCAATCAAATGCAGTGCTGACATCATTGTTCACATCATATTTTTACAAGCAGAGAAAAGGTATGGATTTTTTCATTGGCATTATAGGCAGGCCATCAGTCCTTGGTTAACAGTACAAACCAGTCATGTTGTGTCATTGGGCCAGATGGGCCGTGGTGTTAGTGAGAGAGCACAGGCCAGAGTCTTGGCACCAAACACTGATTACATTATTGACCTGCTATGCATCAGTTACCAGAGGTGTGTGTGTGTGTGTGTGTGTGTGTGTGTGTGTGTGTGTGTGTGTGTGTGTGTGTGTGTGTGTGTGTGTGTGTGTGTGTGTGTGTGTGTGTGTGTGTGTGTGTGTGTGTGTGTGTGTGGCAGAAATCATCAGTTGCCACAACTCTAGTAAATTAGAAAAATTTAGGGAAGCCATTTCAAAATAATTGATATTATTAGGCTGTGTAACATGATGTTTCACAGTGGTTGCTTGTTTGTGCACAAAATAAACTGTCTGGAAAATACACTGTCTAAGTGACTGAATAACTTGGAGCAATTGCTTAATGTACCCTAAGACTAAGCAAATGTTGTTCTCAAAGCCAAGGAAAGTACCATCAATCATCCCCTCAGTACTCACCCTTGAGGGAACTGAAATTGAGGTGGTACATTTGTATAAATACCTGGGTATTTTGCTTGATGATACGTTGACGTTCAAAGCCCACATTGAAAATCTTGTGAGGAAACTTAAACTAAAGTTAGGTTTTTTATTTAGAAATAAAATTTGTTTTTCCTTTCATGTTAAGAAGCGCCTTGTCTCTGCAACGTTTGTATCCATTTTAGACTATGCAGACCTGCTGTACATGAATGCTTCATCCCAATGTCTGAGTAAGATTGACTCTGTGTATCATGGTGCCCTGAGGTTCATCACTAACTGTAGGGCCCAAACTCATCACTGTGAACTCTATGCCAGAGTTAAATGGTCTTCACTGACTACCAGGAGACTTACTCACTGGTATATATTTATTTACAAGGCAATACTAGGACTACTGCCACCTTACATCTGCAGCCTAATCACAGTGAGGAATATTGAGTCTTATGGTCTGCGCTCTAAAGGCCATTTGTTACTCTCTGTCCCTTGCTTCCGCACAGAACTGGGGAAGAGGGCATTTGTGTTTTCAGCCCCTACCTCATGGAACAATCTACAAAAGGACTTGAAACTAACAGATCTGATTCCATTGAACGATTTTAATTCCAAGATGAGATCACTTGAGACAGAGTCTATTGTCTGTAACTGTTTCAATTGACGTGTTATTTTACTTGATTTGTTATTTTAATGCAACAGTGTAATTTTAATTTTGTAACTTGAGCCGCCACTTGGCCAGGACACCCTTGTAAAAGAGGTTCTTAATCTCAACGGGTTTATTTTTCCTGGTTAAATAAAGGTTAAATAAAAAATAAAAAAAATAAAGTACCCATGTTAAATGGTTCTCTATTGTTGCAGGCAACTAAGAGGCTATCAATGAATAACTTGTTTCGTTCAGGCCTGGATATTGTTGCCAATCACAGCACGAAAAGGGGGATTTGTGACAATGAACTCGTCCCAAATCGCCCACGGACTTGCCTAACTTTCGTCTGATTTTGAGCGCTGAGAGAATGCGAAATTAACAGTTTTGGTGTCACGTAAATCGCCCGGAAGCGAATCAGAGCCGTGGAGAGGTCTCACAGCAGGGTGTTAATGGCCCAACGATTAACATGAAAGGCAACGACAGCCAGCCCGGAACGCGGACTAGCCTTGCTCTTATTGGACGAAAAAGACACGTGACTCAAAGTAAAAGAGCTGCGCTGTTGGTTAGCATGGTCGGCAGCTACGACCTTCTATTGGTCACGTTGGATTAATTTATGCATACCGTAGGCCTATACGGTAGGTCCGTATAATTATGCAAAAATTATTATTACTAATATACCTAGGTTGATTTTATTTTGTGTATTCACATCATTATGTTCACATCATTATAGACTGCACTGTGATGGGGCTTCAGCATGCATGATGTGAATTTATTGCTAAAATGAAAATGAATGAAATGAAAATGATTTTTTTAAATGCTTTTAATATCACACCAAACAATGTACACACACTGAGACAGGAACCGTGCATTTCATAAATATACATAATTTAAAACTACATACATACCCTGCAAACAATATACTCTAGGCTATATGCAGTGATGTATAGGCTACAGTAGCCTACTCAGGTCACAAATGTACAACTCAGAAACAAACACGCATCTCTCTCCCAAGCGGCGTTTCCGATTGTCTCCCACGTCCTAACACTGGCCGTCAGAGCAATGAAGAAATCTTAATACTCAACAGCACTCAAATTTTGCCTAGTAGAACAGGTGAGGTCAGGCATAAACGCGTTGTCCTGACCGTCTGTTAAGACAATGCGATGCGACACAGAAAAGACGGGCGGCTCTCCGTGCATAGTGACTAAAAGTTAGCATCAACTTTGAAAAAGGGTCAAGTCACCATCAGAAGAAAACGGCCGTCTTGTAAAACATGTGTTTGAGTGAAACGGTAGACGGTAGGGACTTTGCGAGGCTATTTATTTAATGCCTACATATAACGTGACCCAAAATGTCTCTAAGCTGCACGTTGCAATATAGCCAAGTATTCGAGAAAACCTGATGCAGCCAGAGTCCAACAACTTCAATGCACCAGAAGTGAATTCGCCTTCTAGTTGGGTGCGTGCGTCACGTGTATTTAATAGAATATATGCGCATGTACAATACAGCTACCTTATTACCTGGAATATTTTTGAGGGCTGATATTACAAAAAGCTAGTAGGTAATTTTACTTTTCTTTTCTCTACCTACCATTCAACCATGAGTGGTTGGCTCTGTCCACCCACCAGTTTGAACTAAATAACTAAGATTTTTTTGTATTTTATTTTTATTTTATTTTTTTGGGGGGGGGGTGAAAGGGGAAAATAAGTTCAAAAATGTAAATAATAATAATTTAAAAAAACGGATTTCATAGGCCCCTACGACAGGTTAGGTTTGGGAAGGGCACAATTCATAAAACTCAGAAACATACAATGCTTTTTCAAAAAAAGGGTTCTATGTTCCCCGCTGCATCCAAGTAGACTGCTGCCACATTGCTAAGAGCAGGTTGTTATTACACCTCTGACAGGTTAGGTTTAAGGATAGTTTTAGTCAGGGCACATACAAAAATGGATTTGAGTAAAAGTTGTCAATTCATAGTAAATATGAAAGTAAGAGGAAAAATAGTACAGGTACAGCATTTTAGTGCAGACTATACAGGTATGTACAATATTATAAACATTGCTGTTGATTATGTTCTTCAGCCGCCAATCATGCCAGCAGGGTCTACTGAAGGTCTCTGGTCACTGCTTCCTCGTCATACTGCAACAGGCACTCAGTCTCACTTCTGGGAGCTGTAGAAACAACAAATAAATAAATACTTCGTCATGCACCTCATATTGACATAGCAAATATATCAATAAGCAAGACATATTGAGCCCAACAGGGATAATCTTACACTATATCAGTTTTCTGTGGTCTCTTGTAAGATTGCCCATCACCATCCTGCAGGACACTACCGTCTCCCTGCCAGGATCTGTAGGATGTAAGAAAATAAAATCAAAACATAGCAATGCACAGCATTGACAACTTATCTATAAAGTAGCACAAGTCATATTGACAATGTAGGACAGGGGTGGGGAACCTATGTCTCTAGGGCCGTTTGCGACCCTTGAGGCTGTTTTATCCGGCCCCCGATATAATTTTAATGCAATTCCATCTTCACATGAAATATGACATATTTTGTAAAGGAATCTTAGAAAATACATTAGCAATACAATTAAGTTATATTCAGGGAACCTGAAGAAGTTGGCGTTTGTTTAAATGTGGCTGCCTTCAATATAGGCCTAAAGTGAAAGGGAAAATCCTGGTTTGTGTTCATAGTACGGCCCTTGGAGGACTTTTATGGCCCCTCGGATGAATTTGAAGTGGCCATTCGAATGAGAAAGGTTCCCCAACCCTGACGTAGGCTATAGGTTAAGCTTACCCTCTTGCACGCTACTGTGCCCATTTCGGGTTGACCTCCACACGCGTCTGTAGCACAGCACACAGGATTGCAGGACACAGCATCCTGCAGGACACTGCAAAAAACAAGGGGAACGAATAAATGACCTGTCCAGTTCTATAAAAAAGAAAAGAAATTTGATGCAGTGCCAGAGCTGTGGTAAAAGTAACCTTGGTTGTATAATCTAGGACTAGGGTGTGTGTGAGTGTGTGGTAAATCCAGTGTTCACATTATTCAGATATGAGAATTAATTCATTAATTTTAACTGATATCACCACATACCGATATCAGTGCCATTTCACCCTGCCAAGACACTGGACCTTCTATGATCAGGGCGTCCTCGTCATACTGCAGCAGGCACCCTGTTGTTTCTACAGCTCCTAGAAGAGAGACAAATAAATGAAATACTTCACCATGCATCTCATATTGACATAGCTAATGTATCAATGAGCAAGTCATATTGGTCACAAAGAAGTTAATCTTACATTCTTTCAGTCTTCTATGGCAAGACTGCTCCTCATAAGAGCTGTTAGGCCTTCAAGTGACTCGTCTTCGCCATATTATGAGACAGCAGCCTGTGAAAACATGGTAAACAGAATAACCCATTAACCTTGGGTCCTAATATAATACATGGACATAAACTAGCCTACATTATTTAGACAATGTCAGTAGACCTCCACGTGAAACAATAAGAAAAAGTGACCATGCATAATTTCAATTTCTTGAAGAGGCCAGCTACACTTATTTGTGCAACAAGTGCTGTTTTGAGGACCCATACGTTTTAAGGACATGCTGCCTACTGTTGCAAATGCCAGGGTATTTCACATTGATTTCGGGGTGGCGTGCTCTATGCCAGTGTTTCCCAACCTTTTTTTGTCTTAAGTACCCCCTAAGCCTTTTCTCATACCACAAGTACCCCCTGACTCATGCTTTATATCCCAATGTGACTATGCTCCATACATGTTTTCATTTTTCCAAGTACCCCCTGCAGGGTGCTCGCGTACCCCTAGTGGTACACGTACCCCTGGTTGGGAAAGACTGCTCTATGCAACACTTATTTGTGCAACAAGTGCTGTTTTGAGGGCCCATACTTTTTAAGGACAGGTTGCCTACTGTTGCAAATGCCAGGGTATTTCACATTGATTTCCAAACTATTTATTTCCTAACTACAGGGACGTTAGTCGATACATAGTAATGACGCTACGACCAAGCTACTAGGGAATGTAATTAAACTAGTCGCTTCGCTACTGCCCAGCACTGAAAACCAACATACCCAGACGGCACACCAATCTTGCCAACGTCGCCTAGATGCATTTTTGCCGCTGTAAAATACATTGGCAAGACGTCCAAGCGTTAGTTCATCAGCGAAATGCCGGGCAGACGTGAAAAATGAGCAGTGCCCAGCAACTAGTTGATGAGCTAACGCAATAGCATGCTAACGGTAGCCTTTGTCAATCTTAAGCGCTGGGAGATGGTCACTCCCATGTAAGATCACTCCCGGACGTGTAGTCCCAGGTGACCCAATCAATCCCAGGCGTTCTATCCCACCCGATTACATTTCTCGTATTATCATACACTACCACATACAAGCAATTTAGGGTTAGGTTTAGGATTAAGGTAAGGGTTAGGTTTAGGGTACGTAACAAAAAACTAACATCAAAAAGATAACTAGCTCGGTGGGCTCGATAGTCTGGCTAGTGGGAGCGAACCGACTGGGGATCGAACCGCGCTGGGAGCGACAAACTGGGAATCATCTTTAGGCAGGGGAAAGGCAATTGAGAACGAGCAATGTCAAACAACTTACCATCAACAAGTATACTTAACATATTCACCGTTTCACTACTGCATTTTGTCATTACGATGCTCGCAAGTTATCAGAATTGACTAGCGTACAGCAGCAACAAGAGTAGTCACATTCATTGAGGGGACTTGTGCTACAACTTAGCAATGGCGGATCTGTGTTCAGAGGAGCTATTCAATCGCTCTTGAGTACTGAAACTTTAAACCACAGTTGAGTAAAATTTACTTACATGTATGTGAAGCCCATTTTCCGTTGGTATGTGAGGAACTTTCCCCCATGTCGCCAAGAAACTTGTAACAGTGAAACCACACAGACAGCGCGTGGTTCTGTTCAGATAGGTCGGTGTTGTTGACCGCGGTAGATGGCTTCTTTGTGGCTTGTGTGTGGAATTCGCATTGTGCGAATTAGTTGTACTGCCACCTAAAGGCTTGGTGTAGAACTAATTTAACCAGAGACAGTCTGTTTTGAACTTCCTTGAACAATCCTTGCTTTAGTTCAGAATAATTTAAAAACCAGAGTGGCCAAGCACATTGATGTTTTTCCTCAAAAGCAGGGGTGAGGAACCTTTTTAATTCAAAGGGTCACTTCAAAATGTAGGCTATGTCCAAGAAAGATCATTCAGATGTTTCTATTCTGATTTCTATTCGGTTCATTTAAATGTTTATAGCACCGATCGAATTGTTCGATCAACTTCATTTCTGAGCTTATAGTATCATAATAAAATGTACTGACAGCAGAGCTGTGGCTAGAAGAAAGGTTTAATGCAGGGGTGGGGAACCTTTTTCATTCGAAGGGCCACTTCAAATTCCTACCATGGTCATAAAATCCTCCGGGGGCCGTACTATGAACACAAATCAGGATTTCCCCATGAAATTTAGGCATATATAGACACCTTTAGGCCTATATAGACATATAGACACCTTTAAAGGTAGACACATTTAAAACAGTCCCCACCTTTTCTAGGTCCCCTGAATATAGGCCTAACTTAATTGCATTGGAAATGTAATTTCTAAGATTCCTTTAGGCCTGCAAAATATGTCATAGGCCTATTTCATGTGAAGTTGCAAAACATTATAATGATATCAGGGGCCGGATAAAACGGCCTCAAGGGCCCTCGAGACATAGGTTCACTACCCCTGGTTTAATGGTTAGTGATTCTGAAAAACACCACTGGGCAGCGTGAACAAACATACATACAGACACACACACACACACACACACACACACACACACACACACACACACACACACACACACACACACACACACATTTTAGTAAAAGGCCAAAAAATGCCCTGGGGCCCCCAACAATCCCGTTGCCTAGGGACCCCAAAATCCTAGAAACAGGCCTGCCAACCCCCCACTCCCTCCCACCCACCTGACCTCACCCCACCCCACCCCACTTGAAATTGACTGTAGCAGCTCCAGACCTGATCACTGGCATTTACATATTAAAGGCTCTCCTAAGAAGGGGATGGGAGGGGGGCATGGGGGAGCCGCAAATGCTGTGGCTTGAGGTATGAGGCAGTTTAAGGTGCAAAACTCATCCACATATTCCTCTTTTCATGCAGTGAATGTAAATTAAAAAAATAAATAAAAAAAACATACTGTTGTAAGCGTCTTCAGTTTTTGCAGGCAGCCTTAGTTGCTAAGTTGCTTTCTTTTAGACCATGATCCAGGTTGAAAACATAAAAACAAAGAGGGTAGAATGCCCTAATGTGGGACGATGCCTAATGTTAAGGGTTGTAGCTTTGCCCCAAGTTGGAAAATGTTGACAAAACTATAACCAAATCAAAGCCCTATCATCCTGTTATCATAATATCATGATTTAGAATCTGTATAGAAATACTTCAGGGAGGGGCTACAATCAAAGAAGAAAGGCCGTGGGTGAAGTCTATCAAATGGCAAATTACATAGCATTTGGCCGAATCTGTCTTTAGGGTATTAATCAATTCCAATCAAAACAACATTGTCATTGTTTTGATAAATATGTTGGGTATATGTTCATCAGAAAATAATGTGTGATTACGGTGAATATAAAATAATGTAATATTTTATTTTAAACCATAGTATTAGTGTGTCCCACTTTAGGATGTGCGGCCCTAAAGTGGGACACAAGATTTGCCTAAAGTGGGACAGTTGTAAAAGTAGTAATTTAATAAGTCAAACAATTACTATGAAGTCAAACACCATGTCCACATAAAAATGTATATTTAAGTCTTTATGAAAGGTAGTCGTTAAGGTATTCTGCCTTTGTATCATGGGCCAACAGTGAGGAGTCATGCTGAGCCAAAAGGCAGTAACTGCCATATTTTTTCCCTTTTTAACTTTAATTATACATTTTAAAAGAAACTATAAGCAAGGTCTGGTCATAATGTCTGTTTTAAATTACATAGATGAGAATTTGAAGAAAATATAATCAAAATTGAATAAAAGGCTATATTTATGAAATGGCAGTTGGAAGTTAAGGTACTCTGCCTTTGAATCATGGGCGAAAAATAAGGAGCCGTACCAAGGCAAACTACCTTAACTTCCTATTTTCTTTATTTTGACATTAAAAACAATTAAATTGGCTCACTATATTTATTCACATAATAAAGGTGGTTTGAAATACCCCAAAAATGACATTAACTCAATTTTGACCAAAATTGATGTTACGGTCTTTTGCCTTTGTAGGGCAGCACAGGCATCCACTTCCCCTGTGTGCTGAGGCTTCTCAGAGAATGTCTAGTAAGAGAACGGAATCTACCATTGACTCCCATTGTAGCCCTGTTGGCGAACGCAGCCAAGTGAAAGATGAATGGGAGCCTATTGGGCTAAATGGCTCAGCAGGGATTTGTGACGGTTCTGTTCTCTGGTTTGTAAAGATGTGTGCACATGCTGTACCTCATCATGGAAGTTGTATTAGAAGTGAAGTTAAATGTTCCTTGTATGACTTTGTTCTCCCAAATACTTGTTAGTTTTGTCCTGCAACACGCTAGCATTCGGCTAATACCAGCTGGCTGAGGAATCTCTGCGACTATTTACGACCAGAGCTGACGAGAGACGTACTCTGACTGATCCTACGGTCACACACCTCAAAACACCCCACCACCGTCCAACATGTTAATTGAAGGTGCCCAAATTCTTAAGGATGAGCACTGTCATTTCCTTTACCCTATTTAAATTTATCACTTTTCCACCACCTTAAATGCAATAAATAACAGGTGTCCGCAACAATCCAAACACAACTTAAACACATTGACATCTGAAGTCAGAATTAAAACTACAAAATAAATGGCTAAGTGCCGTAAAGCCGATTGTCACGTGTTGTGTCATTGCTATGGTTTAAATAAGGGTAATTTTCAAGAATCTAACGCTTGACAAGATGCAAACGTGTCGGCAAATGCTTTCACTCACTCCTGTCTATCGAACGCGACTTCATCATTTCCAGGGAAAAAATTACACGGGCAGATACAATTATTAGAAGCATACAGCCCCATTGGGACCCATTCATTATATACTTGGCAGCGAGAACATAGCTGCAATGCCATTCCTGGCCACCTGCCTGTGATCCTTCTCTTACTTTAGACATTCTCTGGGCTTCTGTTCTCTCACCCCATGCCAACATCCCTACCACCACCCCTTCCACCTCCACCAGCACCCCAACCTCCACCCTTAGATCTTCCACCTGCTACCCAACCCATAACCATAGCCCTTCCCTCCACTCCTGTACTCAAGGTACAACCTCCAATCCATACCTCTAGCCCCTCCACTTCTGTGCTCAGGCAGGGAACCCCTTGCTACCACCACCCATACCCCACCCATCCCCCACCCACACCTGCACCTGTACCACTACCCAAAGCCTGCCCTCTCATGGATGAATTGATTTTTAATGAACAAATGACTAGCAAATTACATTGAAGATATCAATAGGGTGTATATGTCTGTGTCGCATATTCCAACAATTACTGTGCCACATAATTGTGTAGGCCTATACAGAACAATAACGTTATAGGCCTAAATGAAAACAACATTAATAACTTCATCCACATCATCAGAGAGGGAGATATGACCTTACTGGTTCTGCAGTTGTATCACTGCCAGACTTATGACAGTTAGACTTCATGGTCAGCTGTCATCTGTGCCCCATGCAGTTGACTGGAATTCACTTGCGTGTTGTGTGTTGATGCCCGCCTTGAAGGAAAGGTTTTATTTATGCTCTTCTCAGCACGGCATTCACTATTCAACCTGAAGTTAAGAGGTCAATCTCACAACTGTCAATCTACGTAGGCTACATGAATAATTCCATGGCCACTGAGCGACTGAAATTGGAAATGAGAGAGAGAGAGGGAGAGAGAGAGAGAGAGAGAGAGAGAGAGAGAGATAGAGAGAGAGAGGGGGGGGGGGGCACCAGAGCCAATCTCTGTGGTGCATCTATTACTTTTGTGTCTGGTTAGAGGTTGTCAGTGTAACGAGCAGTGACAAGGCCATGTGTTCTCTTTGCTAAGGTCAAACACTACTGGAAATCCACCAGGTGGTGGAAAAGGAAGGATGAAAAGTTTTGATAGGTGTTATTGGTGGTTAGCAGCTGGGGTAGGAACTTTTCATTTTATTTTCTATTTAAACTGCATTTTTAAATCTGCCTTTTTTGGATGTATGTCAGCGCTGAAATCTCCTGAAAAAAAAAAAAATGTTATTTTTATGGTAGATGGACCAAGGCCACATCTTTCTATTTTGTTTGCTTACTGTCTGTAAGGCAGGCAGGCAGATAGGCAGACAACAACTGCAAAATCACAAGACTTTTCCTCATCAATCAGGATGTCCTGATTTTGTGACCTACAGTAAACGTGCATGTTTAACAATCAGTCACCACTTCTGTGACACACATTGACTTTTTGGCATTTGCAAATCACTGCCTTGAAAGACCAGCCTGAACTTAACCGTCTTGGACAGAGGACTGAAATGGTGGCTTCAATTGGATTATTCACAATGAGCTTGTTTCACACTCCTAGCTGTCTCATATTAGCTTCATGCCTACTTTCTGTCATAGAGTTGACATGTTTATGGATATTATTTTACCTCCTCTACTACTCTAGGTGCTGTATTTGCTTTTGTACATTTTCTTTTCTTCTTCTGGCTTTCACAAACATGTGTGATAACACTTAATAAAAAACATCCTGAAGTAGCTTGTATAACCACCTAACACTGAAAATGCAAAAAAAAAAAAAAAAGCTAAAAAATTCCCATTTTAAGAGCAGCCACTTTTTCGTTCTGTGGCCCTATTTTCTGGCAGATGTTTAAATTAATTTATCGTCTGAGAAAAATGTATAAATAAATGAATAAATATAAGCACAGACACCCCATCTTCCCCCACGATTCACTTCAAAGCAGAAACTCACAGGGGATTAAGTTCCTCAGTTAAATACCAACTTTAATGCAGCCACAGATGGTGTGTGTGTGTGTGTGCGCGTGTATGTGTGCATGTGCATGTCCGTGTATGCACGTGTATGCTTTGTGCGTGTGTGCATGTGTGTGTGCTTGTGCGTGTGTACATTTCTGTATGTTTTGTGTATGTGACTGGTGAGTACCAAAGGGCCTGAGGAGGAACTTATGTGTTGTCTTTCATTCACACAGAGATCGGAAGGGTTTGAACCGTGTTGCCATGCCAGGCGTCTCTCTTGGATTATCATCACCAAGCGAAAGCTGCCAGCCAAATCTCCAAACACTCACATCTGTCACCACCGCATCCTTCGGCTAGATCCCTGACATCAATACACGTCCCTACGAGCTGCACTTTATTGAGCAGCCTCCCATATTGTTTTCTCACTCTCTCTTACTCCTTTGTCTTTATCTATCTCCTCTCTCCTCCTCACTCTCTCTCTCAATGTCTCTCTTCGTCTGCCTTTCAGCTACTGTTGCCATGGCTCTTGTTTACAAAAGGCAGTGTGTTTCCTTTGTATCAATTTATTTTCTTTATCACGATTGCCCATTGCCAGGGCATCATTAAGACTGGAGGCCAAATATGTGTGTTTGAAACAAGTGAAACAATACGGATCCACAACTGACAAATGTTTACCGAATTACTTACCTTTGGGCTAAAAAGAAATGGCCACATTGGTCACACTAGCCGCAACATTGTTTGTTTAATAAAACTCAGCATGATGGACAAAAGAGTGTAGTATCTTCCCCTCTGAAGTGAACAAGTGCCCGCTACCTGAACCTTGAAACCTCTGGTGTGCGTTGGCTTTCTCTTCCAAAAAAAACCCAAAAAACAACACACTCCAACATGTACCTTAAAATCATTTACTTGGCATGCACTGTTGTATGATGTGTAAAGGCATTATAATCACAATGTACTGTACTTCAAAATCAAAGGCAAACATTTTATTTAATTATTTAATTTCACCAAATGTAGCCCCATATTTGTGGCAATAAACAATAACAACAGTGTGAATAGGCTTGTGGCAGCACATCTCTTGCAGCCTTCAAGAAACAACAAAAGACCTTCCTCTTCCGAGAGAATCTACTAGACTAATGCTTGAACTGGCATTGCCCCAGGGCAGACTCCTGACATGATGTTTAGTTTAGTTTAGTTTAGTTTAGTTTAGTTTAGTTTAGTTTAGTTTGTGTGTGTGTGTTTGTGTACTCGTTATTTACTCTTAAAAAAAAAAACCAACTAACCCCTCTTTGTAACTGCACTTGTTGTTCTGTATATCTCCTTTGGACTTTGTATTTGCTTGTGATGTTGGCTTGATTATGTCCTCTTTTGAAATTCACTTTGGTTATAAAGCGTCTGCCAAATGCAATGTAATGTAATGTAATGTAATGATTGGCTCTGGCTCATTGTTCCACGGTAGTGGCACCAGTGCACGTTGAGCCAGAAACCGTGTTATATTGGCCTGCTGGGTTTAGTCCATTTTCTTAGGCTCCACCGCATAGCCTGTAGCAATAATGACTTGACTGACAATTTGGATGTGGGTTAAGATAGCATCAGAGTTATGATTGGAATTTTAATGAGTGTTGTAACATCGTGGTCTGCTGTAAATGTCAGCGTTTTTGCCCCCAGGAGGTATATAGACAGCATATTCCACTGGACACGAGAAATAAATAGAAGTGCGAACTAGGAAGCAATGCACAGTGGAAATGTTTGTGAGTCCAGAGGAATCATGTCAGAGGAATCATCATGATGTTGGTTTGTATGTTTCTCATGGCGTTTGTGATTGGGAACTAAGTTTGTTATTTACTGGTATCATTGCTCTAATACTAGCGCTAGCGTTAGTTCTGACCAGGGGTCCGTATCTCGAAAGCGTCTTTGCTAACGACGGTAGCAACGTCCTTCGTAAGAGCGACTCAACTCTCTCTCGACAGCGACGCTCACCACTAAATCCAAGGAAACGGTAAGACGGTCTTAAGACGGTTAGCAACGACAAGAATCGAGAAGCGGACCCCAGGCTATGGTAGTCAAAAGCTTGCTGCTTATTTGTCTCAGGTGTTCTAGACCAGCTAATCAACTCTCCTTGCTCCTCATTGGTCAGTTTCAAATTTGGCGTAAAAGTTCTCTGCTTTGTTCCCAACTCCTGGCTGCTTGCTTTTTTCGCCACCCGCCACCTCCCCAGCACCACCTTGTCGTGTATGACATGGCATGGCCTACTCCTTGTCATGTTGCCCAAACTGTTCATGGGGGAATTGTTTGCTCTCCTAATCTTAAATTGGGTGAGCATTCCCTATGCTGCTGCTGTCCCCTGAATCTCTGCTTTCCGTGGTGCTCATGGGAACCAGGGGACTCCTCTGAAGAGAGCCATACCGGCAAATCTATTTTTTAAGTATTCAATAAACGATTGCATTGAGAATGTCTTGTCTTGTGTTTCTTTACTGTAATGGTCCTGACAGAATTACATGGGAATGATTCCAAATGGTGAATGTGTGTGTGTGTGCATGTGTACTGCACCAATCTACCTTCGGGAGGCCACTGATATTGGAGCTTAAAGGCCCTAAGCTTATTAGCCATTTTAATCACTGCTGTGATTAACAACTCGTGCTGCCATGCTGTTGCAGTTGGTGAGGAAGGTGTTAAGGACTCCACACAGCCCTAATTAACGACTTGTTGTTGACAGCCACTGCATAAGGACATGGCATTGGGGTTCCAAAGGGACAAATCTGAGTTTCATGCATCTACAGACCTGTCTGTAAAAGTACAGTAAGCCAGTATGCATGTGAGGATTACTTGTTGATGTGTTAATAGATATTGTGGATATGTACAGTAGTCAATGAGTCTGTTTGAGTGTGTACAGTATGTAAATGCAGACTGAACATGGGGTTGGATATTATACAGTCAATGAGCCTGCATGAATTCCTGTGAATTGAGCGTAGAACTGTATGTGTAGTCTATGTGTGTATATTGTAGGTTAGATAATATCGTTGTCAAGGGCTGCAGTGGTCATTAGGAAGACTAGACTCATGGATATGTTTGTGGTGTAGGCATTCATGTAGTCTGACTTATCATGACATTGATTTTAACAATGTAAAACAGATTTTATGATCATGGCTTGTCAAAATTGCTGCGGTAAATGCAAAACATTTAGGCATTTAAAGTGATACTGTCCCATTTTTGGAAATAAGCTTATTTTACACCTCCCCTTGAGTTAAATAATAGGGTTTACCATTCTCCTTTACTTTCGGAAGTTCTCTGGGAATGGCAGTGCAAATTTTACCCCCAAGCTAGCAGTTAACATTGAGTCCAATGAGACCAGCTGGCGGCTAACTGGTCTCATAGGACTCAATGTTAACTGGTAGCTTGGAGGCAAAATTTGCACTGCCATGCCAAGAGAACGGTTGAAAGTATAGGAGAACGGTATAACCCTATTATTTAACTCAAGCGGAGGTGTAAAATAAGCTTATTTCCAAAAATGGGACAATATCACTTTAAGGGGGGGGAAAGAGTACCACCACGTTGAACAAAAGTATGACATTGACAATACACATACCGATTTTGCCATCCACCCCTATGCTCTCAGCAATACCTCAGGAGAGCCTTCGTTGCATTAGCTGCAAAATGTCAAGAGTAAAGGCCTCATTTGGCCTCATTTGAAAGTCACCGATGACCTGTCTGATCTGAAGGTCATGTATGCCCCCTTGCTCATTTACTGGCAAGCCAATTGTAGAGGGCAATGCTCAAAAACGAGTCTAAAGAAGGACTCTAATGAGAGAGCACAGAGGTGAACAGGTCAATTGGAAGAAGAATCCATCTGCGTAATGCTTGAGAAGTCGGTGGGTAGAATGAAAGCGCCATGTCAGGTGATCTTAATTAGAGGATTGTTCGGTTCTACAGCTTTAAAGTGAGGTTAAAAAATAGACTTGCCTTTAAAAATCCAGACATGTTGTTTTAGATGGCAAGGTGTTAATTAGTGAAGGTGTTGAAAGTGAGGTCTTCATGCCTGATTAGGCATTTGAGTGGATGAAACTGAAGACAGCAGCAAGATTCACTGTAACTCACGCAGTTAAAAGTTCAACCTTGATGGAAAAAATCAGTTAGTATGGCAGGGATGTTGTCACAAGACCCAAACTGTAGAAAGACTAGTTTACAGATGCTCAAGTTACCATCCTAAACAGACGAAGAAACCAAGGGAGAAACTATGAGGCCTACAACATTATTTTAAAGTAAAGCTAACTATTTGGTTTTGTGAAATGAGCTGCCTTTTTTATATATATTTCACACTAGGTCTAAGTCTGTGTGTATTGTGTTAAGCCGGCATTCACTGTACAATATCAGTCGCAGGCAGTTCCTGCTCACACTGTATGAGTGAATAGCAGTGTTTAAATGGTCGCATCTCATGACTTATGTCCTCTCACAATATACAATCCGATAGTCAAATGTGACCTGAGTGCTCACACTGTACAACACGACAGACTTGTTTTTCAGAACGGAGGACAAAAATGCGGAAGGGAATCTTGCACCTGAGAGGTGGAGGCAAGGAATTGTAATGCCCTGGCAATGTGTGCCTTTTGTGCATGGGCAGTGTGAAATGACAGCCTGAGCTCACATAATGCTGTGCTCCAGGACATGGAATTGTTTTCAGTGATTGACTCACACAGAAGTGCTGTCTATATTCCCAAAATTCCTATATTTCAAATATTGCACAGTGCATACCCGGCATTAGACAACACTAGGGAATCGAGATAACAACACCCAGTGAACACACCCAGTAGTCACTAGTACACATCACCTAATGTCAGATGCTAAATTGACTTGCCTTGAGGCTGCTGTCTAGAGAAAAGAGTGGTAGGCCTATATAGGGTAACTTCTCGCACATCGGCCTCCTGTTGCTGCAGCTACAATGGCGATATCTGGAGGTCTGTGTTGTAGGAGATTGTATGGATGCGTGGATTCTGTTCGTTATGATGCTTCTTCTTGTTTCTTGCTGTGAATTTGCGATAAATATAAAGCTGAAAACGTAGTCCCTGACTGTGTGGCTCCTGTGTTGCAAGAACCAGCGAACCAGAACGTCTTGGTTTAGCTCTCTGAGACAATACACATTGGCTATGCGAGCATGAAATTGTAGTACTGAAGGGTTTAATACCTCAAGATATGGAGCGGAGCCTGCATTCCATTTCTTTTTTTTCTCAGCCTGCAAGGTATACAGTAAGGGCAGCTGAAGCAGAGGGATAAGAAGACCAAGATCAACATCTTCCGGCGGCGGCGCACGTAGGTTGCAGCAGCCCCTTGCTTTCCCAACTTTCAGTGTTTATTTGTGTTAAAATGTGTCTTTCGAAATGTCTATCGTCGGAAAATATGTCGGAACGCACGTACAGTCGGCAACAGCTGTTGCAGATAAGAATGGACAACTTAAGCAATGTATTGGATGTACCAATGAAGACTCTGGAAGAACTAGGAATTCTCCGGCGGCATAGGACTACATCGGACCCGTCTGCCTCGCTATGCCGACACCGAAAGCGATGCTCAAGAATTAGGAAAAGGGGCAAACGAGGTGGCGTCGAGACACGGCTTGCAGCCAACCCAACTCGTCCAGCAATACCATAAATTCTCTTGGCAAACGTCAGATCTCTGGACAATAAGATGGATGACATACGGCTACTAAGATCAGCGAACAAAACCGTGAGGAACTGCTGCGTTACGGTGTTCACAGAATCATGGCTGAACGACGGCATACCCGACTCGGCTTTACAACTGGAACAACTAACGTGCCACCGAGCGGACAGAGCCCTTGCAGAGAAAAAACGAGGAGGAGGAATATGTGTCTACACACATGATGCTTGGTGCAATAATGCTACGGTAGTACAGAGGCACTGCTCTCCACTAGTGGAGTTCATGATCATCAAGTGCCGACCCTTCTATTTACCCAGAGAAATATCCGCTATCCTATTAGTCGCCGTCTACCTCCCACCCAGCAACAACAATGGCGTCAAAAGCGAGGCACTGAACGAGCTGCATCGGGGCATCAGTGAACAACAAGATGCACACCCAGATGCCTTCACAGTGGTACTGGGAGATTTCAACCACGGAAATCTCAAAACAGTACTTCCAAAATTTCATCAACATGTCAACTTCCCAACAAGAGAACAAAACACCCTGGACCTCGTTTACACAAATCAGAAGAGAGCATACAAGGCAAAGCCCATCCCCCACATTGGATCATCAGACCACACAACAATTCTGCTACTGCCAGCTTACAGACAAAAGGCAAAACTCACCAAACCAGTTCAGAAGGAGGTGAGAAAATGGCCTGAGGGAGCCATCTCACGACTTCAGGACTGCTTTGAAACCACAGACTGGGACATTTTCAAAACAACTGCCACCCACAGCAATCACATTGACATTGAGGAGTACACAGACACCGTGACCTCCTACATCACAAAATGCATCGATGATGTTACAGAAATAAAACACATCACTACCAGGGCCAACCAGAAGCCATGGTTCACAGGAGACGTTCACCGACTGCTGAGGGCCAGAGACAAAGCCTTCAGAGCAGGAGACGTAGCTGGCCTAAAGACAGCAAGGGCTAACCTGTCCCAGGGCATCAGGAAAGCAAAGAAGGAATACTCAGACAAAATAACAACACACTTCAAAGACAGCAGAGATGCACAGAGCCTGTGGCAGGGCATACAGGCCATCACGGACTATAAGCCTGCACCACGAAGCTGTGACAACAACACCTCTCTGCTAAACGACCTGAACAGTTTCTTTGCCCGCTTTGAAGCACAAAATGACACTCACCCACAGAAAACTCCCCCTCCCCCCCATGATCAACCCCTTTACCTGTCCTCTGCCAGTGTTAAGAGGACACTGGCCACCATCAACCCACGCAAAGCAGCTGGCCCAGACAACATACCAGGCCGAGTGTTGAAGGATTGTGCAGAAGAGCTGAAGGATGTCTTCACAGACATCTTTAACATCTCTCTGGAGCAAGCAGTCATCCCATCACTTTTCAAAGCTGCTACCATCATACCTGTGCCGAAGAAATCATCACCATCATGCTTCAATGACTACCGTCCTGTAGCACTGACGCCCATAATCATGAAGTGCTTCGAACGGCTAGTCCTGTCACACATCAAAGCCACCCTACCCCCCACCCTAGACCCCTACCAGTTCGCATACCGAGCCAAGCGATCCACGGAGGATGCAATTTGCTCTGCCCTCCATCCAGCCCTCACCCACTTGGACAATAAAGACTCATATGTGAGAATGCTGTTCATTGACTTCAGTTCAGCATTCAATACCATAATACCACAACAACTCATCAGAAAACTGGACAAACTAGGTTTCAGCACCTCCCTCTGCAACTGGCTGCTGGACTTCCTAATGCAAAGACCACAAGCAGTACGGGTAGGGAACAACACCTCGAGCACCCTGACCCTGAGCACG
The DNA here is from genome assembly GCF_034702125.1 of Engraulis encrasicolus. Taxonomy (NCBI): domain Eukaryota; kingdom Metazoa; phylum Chordata; class Actinopteri; order Clupeiformes; family Engraulidae; genus Engraulis; species Engraulis encrasicolus. Next base: position 16,089,347 of record NC_085865.1, on the reverse strand, counting down.
GGGGCTCCGCAAGGTTGTGTTCTCAGCCCCCTGCTGTTCACGCTGCTGACACACGACTGCACAACGACCCACAGCACTAACCATCTAGTGAAGTTTGCGGATGATACAACACTGGTGGGCCTCATCACCAAGGGCGATGAGACTCACTACAGAGAAGAAGTAGACCTGCTGGCTAGATGGTGCAAAGACAACAACCTCCTGCTGAATGTCAACAAGACCAAGGAGATTGTTGTCAACTTCCAAAGGGTCCAAAAACAACTGCCACCACTGACCATCGACGGCGATGCTGTGGAGAGAGTGAGCAGCACCAAGTTCCTTGGAGTGCACATCAGCGACGACCTCTCTTGGACCACCAACACTACATCACTGGCGAAGAAGGCCCATCAGCGTCTCTACTTCCTGCGCAAACTAAAGAAGGCAAGTGCTACACCCTCCATCATGACAACATTCTACAGAGGAACCATAGAGAGCGTCGTGTCCAACTGCATCACAGTGTGGGGAGGAAGCTGCACGGAGAAAAACAGGAAGACACTCCAGCGTGTTGTGAACACAGCGAAGAAGATCATTGGAGTACCACTCCCCTCCCTGCAGGACATTTACACCACACGCCTCACCCGGAAAGCACTGATGATCATCAAAGACACAAGCCACCCTGCACACAAACTGTTCAGCCTCCTGCCCTCTGGAAAGAGGTACAGGCGCCTCCGTTCCCGTACCACCAGGCTGGCGAGCAGCACAATGCACCAAGCGATCAAGATGCTGAACACTCAACCCACTCTCCCTCCACTGTCAGCCTCTAGCCAGCAAGGCCACATACAACCCCCCCCCCCATCCCCCACCACCATATCTGAGACTGAACATTCCACCTGCACTACTATACTTGTGACTGAACTTTCAACCTGCACTAACTCAAAACATGCACACACACACACACACACCACACACACACACACACACACACACACACACACACACACACACACCCACACACACACACACACACACACACACACACACAAGCACACTGCACTTTCTGCACTAAACCCAAACATACACACACTGACACACACACACACACACACACACACACACACACACACACACACACACACACACACACACACACACACACACACACACAGACACACGAACACACACACAAGACGCACACCGCACCTTCTACCTGCACTAAACACATACACACACATACACACACACACACACACACACACACACACACACACACACACACACACACACACTGCTGCTGGTGTACTTGACAGACCTTTTTAATATTTATTTTTCTTCAAAATGCTACTATTACCATGTCAGAACGCTATAAAGGACTTTTTTTAGGAAAAGCACAAAAGCACAACAAATACCTCTTAATGTATGTCCTCTACAAGTCTTCTGTTGTCCAGTCTTGCACTTTAAATGTCTGTATGAGCACTGTCTATGTCCATACTGTCTTAAGTCCATGTATAAGTACTGTCTATGTCTATACTGTCTATGTCCTTACCTAGATTAGTCTATGTCTGTATGGGAAAGCAAGAAATGTAATTTCAAATTCTTTGTATGACCAGTGCATGTAAAGAAATTGACAATAAAAACCTACTTGACTTGAAGACAATCATGAAGGCAGAGGGAGAATAACATGTAATGGGGGCGCAATTCTGGGCCCCCTATCTCCCTGAGCCCGGGACGACATAACCGTTTGGGATTAGAATAGGACAGGTATTGATAAGGGCTGGCCTTATCGTTTAGGGTTCTAAGATGTTTTGTAGAACTCAGGGCAGACATGTGATAATGTGGTGTGTGAGTTTAGTTTAGTTGAGTGGTTAGTTTACTGTAGTGTTAATTAATGCCACCTCATTTTGCCCACATTTTAGAGCGAGGGTAGTAAATAAATAAAACCCTAAAATGTATCCGCTGCCTCCATCGTGCTTTGAAGTGGCCACAGCTCTGCGCTACACTTTAGTTACATAAAGGTTACATCAAAGATGTGCTACAAAAATAAATACTACCCTAGGCTGTATGAATTAAATGATGGTGTTCTTCTTAATTCTCAAAGAGGAATCATGACTGCTTCTCTCCTTGGACTCCTCACATTCATTCACCAGTGGTCTTAAAGACCATATGACACTTGGGAAATATTGTAATATACACAAACACATTGAAAGTAAGCATAAAATATAGTCACTTGAAGTTGGCTTTGATCATTATGATGGAAAACATGATGTTTTATGGCCTTTGAAAAGCGAGATTTTTGACATCTGCTGCGCGCTTCCCATAAGTCCGTCACGTGACCGATGACGTACACTCAGGAATCTATAGGGCTATCAGGACTGTCTTGACGCCTGTCAGGATTAGGCTACCTGTCACAACTAACATGGATTCCGTAGTGGGTCTACTCTAGACAACTCATCTGACGCATACTCGGAGCCTGAAACATTTTTGAAAGTAGAAGAGTCCGACCCGATACTGGAAGATAGTGGTGGAGGCATTATGCCTTAGGCCTACAGATAGGCTACGAGCCGTATCTGGATGAGATGGAGCGACGAGGCTCCGAAAGTTCGGATGGCGAAGCAGAAGGCGCTGTCGGTGGTGCTGCTGTGACAGACGGCGGGATGCCAAGAGACGTTGGCAGGCTACAGCGCGTGGAATGGTAACTACCTTCTTGTTCATTTTCCTGACAATGAACGGAGAGTAGACTCCGTAAGATAGTGTAGGCCTACTTTGTTGTAATATCGTTTGTTTGTACCACCGAGCATTTGTGTGCAGTCTACTTCTCACATCCCAAAAGTAGCCTAATAGCCATAGGTAGGGGACTGTACCGATCGCAAAATGATTTTACGTCTCAGTGCCTCATTGTCTTCATCTTTATGTAGTTAGGCCTATATTATTATTTGTTTTTATAAAGGAACACCAAGGCCGTCAGACCAATTACGCAGTTTGCCCTGCGCCATGGCTTGGCTCCAGTGCCTTTCCTTCCGCGAATAGGCTACTCCGGACTTTTACGCGAATCAACACTCGACATTGACACTTTGTGAAGTTCTGTGATTATTTCCAACACTCTTGCCTTTATCTGTCGCATTGTAGGTGTTCTTGTGGGAGGTGTGCGCCGATGCAGACAGTAAAGGACTCTGTGTGCTGCCGTGAGCAGCCCAACGTGTGCGCAAGGAGAGAAGAGGAGCGGGGACACACATCCGCTGCGTAACAGAACATTCTGGCTTTCAGCCCGTTTGTCTGAACGAGCACGTTCTCCGCACCGCATTCATTTCATTTATTTAAACTCGAAGAATCATTGAGGGCCCAGCCCTCATTTACAATGATGTCGAGTAAAACAAACAATTGCACATATAAAATCATATATAAACAACGAACATACACAATACACCATAAATCATATAAGAGATAAGAATTAAGACAAACTATGAATTAAAACTTATGAGTTAAAACAAGTGCAAGTATGTGATAAAAAACTTCCCAGTGTAACTTTAAAATGTTCTAATGGCACAAAGGCTTGAAGACCCATCCTTAGTTGTAAGTTATTCCAAACTGAAGGTCCACAGACACTAAAAGCTGTTTTACCCAGTTCTGTGCGGGCATAAGGGACCTCCAGTAAAAAATTGCTGCTGCGGGTTTGGTATGGGTTGGAGTGCCAAACTAAAAGAGATGAAATATAAAATGGGAGTTTGCCAGTGAGGGCCTTATAAATAAAAATAAAATAATGCATGTCCCTTCTGTGAGAAAGTGGAGCCCACCCAACTTTATCATATAACAGGCAATGATGTGTACTATATGGATCCCCAGTAATAAAACGAAGAGCTGAATGATAGACATGTCAAGTGCCTTCAGATTAGAGAATGGTGCATGTCTGTAAATAATATCACCATAGTCAAGGGAAGACAGAAAAGTAGCTTCAATTAACTTTTTTCTGCAGAAAACAGGAAAGTGATATTTATTTCTGTGCAGGAAAGATAGCTTTTGTCTGAGCGTAGTGACAAGACAGTCAGTATGTTTCTTGAATGTGAACTTGTCATCTAGCCAGATTCCCAGGTACTTATAATGTGATACTCTCTCAATAACAGACCCATCTAAAGTAGATATATTAAAATCATTTTTCATGCCCATGCTTAGATCGAGTAAAGACCATACATTTAGTCTTGCTTACATTAAGTAGAAGCTTAAGACTAATGAAGGCATTTTGTAGGATATTAAAAGACTGCTGCAATTTCTCCAAGGCTAGCTGTACAGAATCCGCAACACAATACAAAATTGTATCATCTGCATATAGATGAATAGAGCAGTTGGAAAGGAGAGAAAGTATGCTATTTATGTACATGGTGAAGAGTACCGGGCCTAATACTGAACCTTGTGGGACCCCCTTGGTTATTAGCAGGGGGTCAGATTGGGTAATTACCCAATTTTACAGTATGGTGTCTGTTTGAAAGGTAGCTCTGGAACCATTTACAGGCACTTGCATTAAAACCAATACCAGGCAGAATTTGTAGAAGCAGAGAATGGTCCACGGGTGTCAAATGCTTTGGATAAGTCCACAAAGATGGCAGCACAATGTTTTTTCTTGTCAAGAGAAGTGATAATATCATCCATTACTTTAGTAGCAGCAGTAACTGTACTATGTTTAGGCCTAAAGCCTGATTGGAGAGGGCTCAAAATATTATTGGTATTTAGAAATTCTTTGAGCTGATCATTTACCAACTTCTCTAGTATTTTTGAGAGACACGGTAGCTTGGATATTGGTCGATAGTTGTTAGGGTCAGTCTTATCACCCCCCTTGTGCAACGGGTAATGTGTGCAAATTTCCATAGTGTAGGGACAACTCCAGTGGAAATAGAAAAATTGAAAATGTGCAATAATGGCTCTGCTATTTATATGCCGCAGTGCGAAGAAAAAGGGGATCTAGCTGGTCTTCCTCCAGTGGATTTGCGACTATCAATTGCTAATAAAGCAGATAGCACTGTATGCTTAGACACAGGATGAAGCCTGAATTCCAGATCATCGTCTCTGACATTGTCTCTGATACGCATATCATGTCCAGCCCTAGGCATAAAGGAATGATTATTGCTATTGTCAAAACTTTGACTGGCTAAAGAAAAATGTTTATTAAGAGCACTGCAAATGTCTGATTTGTCTTGTAGTAGACAATCATCAAACTTAATTGAAGAAGGCATAGGTGTAACAGATTTATTGTTTTTTTAATTTACAGCCTTCCAGAATTTTGCAGGATCTGAGTACGAACTAGAGACAAGGTTTAAAGTNATAGTCAGATTTAGCCTTTCTTACAGATAATGTACATCTGTTCCTGATTTTCCTGAAACTTGTCCCAGTCGGAGGCATCCTTGCTCCTCCTTGCTATATGAACCAAGCCTTATTTCTTGACTGAAAAAGAGAGGAAGAGTTCAGGGGTGAACCATGGGTTTGTTCTACTTTTTACTCTTATCTTTTTAAAAGGTGCATGTTTGTCAACAATGCAAATAAATGAGTTTGAGAAAAACTGTAGAGCCAAGTCAGCATCAGGAATTTCAGTTGTTAGATGAATGTCACTTTCATAGAGATCATTTAAAAAAGCTTGCTCATTAAAATGTTTCATAGTTCTTTTAACCAAAATGTGAGGCAGTGCTTTGGTTAGAGTGCTGTGCCTAATACAGGCAATGGGACAGTGGTCGCTGACCCCTAAATCAAAAACACCACTTGCGCTAATTTTGTTCATCTTATTTGTAAAAAGTAGATCAATAAGAGATGATTTGCTAAGGTTCTTAGAGTTTGGTCTTGTTGGATCATTAATAAGTTGATCCAAAAAATAGACTCGAGAAAACATCTCTAAGATGTTTGGAGGCATCAGTTAGCCAGTCAATATTAAAATCCCCAAGAACTAGAACTTCTGAGTCAGTGAATCTAGATTATCAATTCTGCCAGCTGATCTATGGATTTAGAATCAGCTGACGGGGGGTCTATAGATCCCAACTATTATGAAGGAGTTGTTTATTGGTGCCATAATGAACCTTGAGTGCAATAAATTCAAAGGATTTAGGTTCACTTAAGGAATACAGAAATGTGACAGAAAAATGTGACTTCACGTAAATAGCCACACCCCCACCCCTCCCAACCCTGTCAATTCTAAATAAATTGTAGCCTGAAAGGTTGACTTCAGAGTCATCAATTTCACTCTTCAGCCAAGTTTCTGATAAAACCAAGATATCAGTGTTAGTTTGAGCAATTAAAATATTTAGGTGGTCCATTTTTATCTCGTTGCAATATACTTCTGATATTGAGGTGGATTAACCCAATGCCTTTTCTGTCCTTAAAAACACATGGATTGTCCAAGCGAACAACGTCAGGGGTAGACTCCAATGGACATGTAGCATTCATGACTTCAGGGCTTAGTCCATTATTGAGAGGGATATCAGGAGAAGAAATAGGAAGGACAGTCCTCTGGCAGGGAGATATCATTGCAGATGGGCAGCTTTGACATTTCCGAGGAGCCATCTGCTGGCCAGAGGAGGTATTTGAATGGGAGGGTGAGCAAGCAGCAGCAGAACGAAGTGATCTGACATTAAGAAGGGCCATCTGTAGGTGATGAGAGGGGCTACTTATTGCCTGTGTAGTTTGATCCCCAAGTGATACAGCAGGAGAGGGAGAGCTGCAATTATCAGGCAGGACCCATAGTAGAGCTGGGTGTGTTTGTGAACTGGATTGGGTCATGTTTGTGTTGAATGTCAAGGTGTGCTGAAAGCAATGAACTGAATAAAGTTGGTGGTTAGCTCTAGTAGGGCCCAGTTTGTTTGGATGCACCCCATCAGATCTATAAAAATGATTTGTCCAGAATATATCAAAATTAGCAATAAAATCATGACCAGCTAGATTGCAGAATTGTTTCAGCCAGGTATGGAGACTATGCAATCTGCTGAAACGCTCTGAATTACTGGAGCTAAGTGGGATAGGGCCTGACATTATGCAGCGTTTCCCGAGGCTTTCAACAGTGAGACATAACGTCTCCAGCTCATTCTGTAGCTTCACAGAGTTCCGGGCCATGACGTCATTTGTCCCCACGTGAGCAATGACAGTGTTTACGGAAGAATGTCTGTTCAATAGGGACGGAATGAGATGAGAGATGTCAACAACCCTTCCTCCCGGGATACAGTACGTGATAGCACTAGGAATAATCAGATCTCTGACAATCGAATCACCAACAATGAGAATTTCAGGAGGGCATTGAACATCGCGGTTAAAGTGTATAGAGGTGCGAGGAGGAAGTTGTAGACCATCTGGACGCTGAGGGACGCTGTCAGCCGTGGACAACGCCGGTGGTGTTTGACACGGGCTACACAAGCTAACGACACCAGCATCATTAGCCAACAGAGGCATCGCAGTAGCCCGATGGCTTGACAAGCTATCCGCTGTTGGAGATGTAGAGGCCATGCAATCTGCTGCGGCCATCGTTGGAGAAGAGATTCTGAGCCGCTTATATTTCCACTACCGGCAAGTCTACGGGGACGTAGAGGGAACGAGTGAGTAGCCTAGTCATATTGTAAAACCATTTGTATGGAATAGTAGGAACCGTATGATTTCATATGAATGATGTAAACTTGTCATGCAGGCCTACATCTAAAACTCTTCTGTTTTTTTTCTCTCTTCTGATCATCTTTCAACTTTTAGATACACTGCATAGACAATTTCTTAGATTTTGCTATGACTACCTGGGAATACACGCCAAGGTCCCCTTACCTTCCTTTGTGGTGTGGTCCATCCGGAGAACTTTTCCCTCTACAGATTACAGGGGGTTCCAGGACAACAGCCCGTGATGTTGCTCATGCACAAGTGTTGATAAATAAATGACAATGAATGTCAATACATGTTACCTGTAGCTTCACATGAATTTGTCTTCATTTTGCAACTCACAACAGCGTACAACAAATAGCCCTAGGGGGCGCCAAATACAACCTCACCAGTGGCGGTTTTAGAAAGTCTGAGGTCCTAGGCAAAGAACAGTTTCGAGACCCCACGCCCCTTGGCCTAGGTGACACCAAACATACAACTTCAGCAGTGGCGGTTTTAGGAAGTCTGAGGTCCTGGGCAAAGACCACATTTGAGGACCCCCCCGACACACACACACCACCACCACCACCAGCAGCATCACCTAAGATGTAAATGTATTGGATTTATTTTATCTATTACTTTTTGAGAAGAGACAACTCAACTTCTTAGGAAACAAATAGTTGAACATTTTTCTTTTAGTGTTATTCCAGAGACGAAATCCTGAAATAAAGTGATGAACCATTGGAACATTCTTGTACAATTTGTAATAGTCTTGACTGTATCAACCATTCCCATCCTGCTTAGACTTATTATCCCTACCTGCTCCTTCAAGCTTACTTTTACAACTCAGTTCTTTGCTTAGCAGTTCACTTGATGTCATAATAAATAAACTGAGAGTTACTATTTGAACAATTGTATAGTGTTATGATTTGACATATTTTCTATTGACATGTTCTTCCACTCTAATTACATCCACTGAGGATGTCTCAAGCAATGCACATCAAAGTCAATTGCACATTGAATTTTTCAGCATCAGTGGCCTCATGCCATGCTCAGGCCATCACAGTCATGGAAGGTAGAGGGGTGGAACAGTTAGTTGGTCAGGGTACCTCCCTTACAAATTGTCTCCTCCCTCTGTACACCATCTCTGGTGAACCTTTGCTCTTCAACATGAGCATAAGGCAGTCCCACCCCCCAAACACCTCCATGACCGAGATGATCTGATCATAGAACGGTGGCCCGCCCTAATCCACAACCATAACTGTGGTGCCCAGGGCATAGACTTGCTACACTGCACAGGTTCTCTACCCATCATGTGCTTATCACTCTTATATGGATAATGAGTAAACAATTTCATTGAAGAATGCTATCCTAACTGCAATAGGGGTGAGAACTTCTCCATTGGAAATATTATGCTCACCCACAAAAGATAAATGAGTCCTTCATTGAAAAGCAATCTATCACCAATTTCAGCTTTTAATACAACAGTAACATAAGAAAAATGCAATATAATATAGAAATGTTTCAAAGTTTCATCATATCACCATTTTAATGTAAGACTCAAACTTTGTATTAAAGCATCAAAAATATGATCACTCAGACAGTGAAGCCTGGAGATTAAATTAAAACACATGGCCATCACCTTTGATTTACTGAAATGTATTAATAAAAACCCTAAACAGATGTAAACGAACGGCCTCTGCGATATTGTGTGTGTCAATGTCTAAGTCAAGCGGACTAAGACATTCAAAGTGGTGGAACAATTGCACACAGGGCGCTAGGGCAAATAGATAGGGCCCACATGCAGCCCGCCAGGGCCCCCACATACAGCCCGTTAGGGCCCCCATTACCTAAAGGAGGGCCCTTGGACTAGTTGCAAATGCCCTAATTGTCCTCCTTATAGCTCTGTCCCTGATCATTCATTTGAGCTTTTTCACCATATAACTTGGCAGTTTTGATAGGTACTGTTTTTTTTTTTTTACTTCTGAGAGTTGTGATTGATCAATGACTGAGGCAGGAAGACAGAAATGATGGGGATAAGTTATGGAAAAATCTCATTTTGCCCCATAAAATTACTTGGGCATTTTTGCTAGCAAACTGACAACTTACACCTTCACCATGGAAGCTTATCTAGTAGTCTTTATCATGTGGTGTCCAAGATGTTGTGCAGTACTTCTGGGACAATACAATGAAAGCCCACATGGGTATTGGGGGGCACTGTAGCAACACAGACATGAAATGAGTGGGTAGGATATTCAAAATATCACCTCAAGGTCTCTCCATCTCAAATGACTAAAGCTAATATTACACACCCTGTAATAACCTTTTTCAGAACCCCAAGGAGAGGATGGAGCAGGTGGTTCCCAACACAGTAGATCAATGCACTCACAGAAAATATGAAAATAAATGTGTTTATTACATGCAGTCCAGCTCTGTCCAATTTTAAACAAAAGTATGAGTACATTTGTGGTGTAATTACAACAGTAGCACATAATACATAACTGTAACACCATGTATGATTGTACCTTATGTACAGTGAGACTGTCATTACTAAAAAAAACACTAAAAACCTAACAAGGACCTGGCCTGGTTCACACCAGATGGTGTGTGTGTAGCTTTGGCGCCCCCTGCTGGAGCAGAGCTACACATACTATCACCGCAAACTCAATCCAACCAGTGGAGAATCAGCTGAACATACGACAAGTACATTGGTCTACTTTTTACTCAGATAAGTCACCTGAGTTGGAACCATTTGTATGCATAAGTGTGAAAAAAAGAGAGAAAAAAAGTGTCCTTCACAAACACACCCTGTACTGTGGTTTTGGAATTACCTGCATCAAACTTTTGGTAATGTATTGAAGGGTTGTTTGTGGCGCTAAAGCGTGTTGTGTGTGTGTGTGTACTGACTGCTGCCCTCTTATCCGGCTTTTCACATGATGCGCTCAATGGCTCTGGAACAGGGGATAGGTCTGGAATGTCAAAGTCATCACAGCTGTAGTCCTCACCTCGACACATGGCCTCCACCATCCGCATCAGCTCTTCAGCATAGCCTGTTGCAGAAGAATATGGGGACAAGGTTCAAATTAATCCTACAATAGATATGGCACACGAGTACATCTCAAATCCTAATCTTATCTGCTATGAACTTTCTACAGTCACTTCAGAAATGGCCCCAGTCTATCTGAGACATACTACTACTCTTCCTTACCCTGTGCTAATGTCTTTTGAAACAAACAAAAGTGCAAGTCCTGAGACATTTACAATCATTGCTCTGTACATTTTTGTGCACTGGGAATGTTGCAAGCTGTAGCTAAGTCCTTGATTGAAAGCAGCTTTGGATAAAATAGTCTACCAAGTATAATGTAATGTCCTAGAAGTATGTTTCACTGAATATTTCTGTATGATTACCTGCTCTCCATCCCTTTGTATGAAAAGTGACACAGGCTATTCCCTGCCTTCCAAGACTCTGTGCGCACAAGAAGAGAACAGTCCCTCGAATCCGGTATGCCTGTTGTGGATGTGATCCATAACTGACGTCCATTTGTCCACCACAAGTTGAACATTGCCAGGAGGCGTCGAGACCACAGCCCAGTACAGATGGTTTATTATACTTCCCACCCAGGGTTTGACATCCTGGCAACCTCTGGTTTGACCAAGGCTCTGCAACTTCTTCTTGACACCTGAGTAAACATGTGTAGATGAATCAATAAATAGTGAATGTAATGTACATCTGGCACACACACACACACACACACACACACACACACACACACACACACACACACACACACACACACACACACACACACACACACACACACACACACACACACACACACACACACACACACACCTGGGGCAATGCAGGGATGAAATAATGTGGGGTGTGTATGTACCAATATATGTGTAGAGACATAGCTGGGAAATGTAGGCTACACTTCCTTTGAACTGCATAGCCACAGTCCTTGTTGGTGGCCTCAGACATGCTTGTATGCAAAAGTCACAGTGCTGATCTTTTGTTGAGTTCATATGAATAAATAAGAACATGAATATGTGCACATATAAAATGTGTGTGTGTGTGTGTAAAAGGAAAAATAAAATAATAATTACAAAAAAGGTTTCTTTCTCAACACAAAGAACCTATCTGAGCAAAAAGTAGACCCATGTACAGTGTACTAAACCCAACCAGTGTAAGGTCTGAGAGAAGGGGTTTACCTACTGGCCAGTGTGGTGTGTAGTCAAATGTGATCTGTATTAGTAGCCTAACTTAGTTGACCTACACAGTTTACCAAAACTTACATCAATTGATGGGACCCCGTCAGCAGTGAAGCCATCTCTTTCCTCTGCAGCAACATAGGCCTACTCAGACTGGCATTCCTGGAGTATCTGAAACATTATATACATATGATGCCGCGTGAATAGGAGAGAAACAAGCGCTACTGCAAAAACCCAAAACAAACATGACAGCAGATTGTTCTTGAACACAGAAAGAAGTTGCAAATTTACATGACATTACATAACAGCGGTTAGGCCTACTGCATGTTCGTTTGGTTTTCTGACAAGAGTAGGCTATTTGTCAACACGTAGAGTAGGTTCATGGTCCATTAGTCACGGACACAACGCTGATGGGGGGGGCAGTCGCATAGAGTTGCATTGGTTGTCTTTTCAGCTGGTAGGCCTACAGTAGACTATTTACCAGTAGACACATATAATTTTACTGTAACTGTAGGCCTACGGCGGCGAACTGAAATGTAGGAAGGCGACTTGACTTTTTGCAAACACTCTCCGAGATTCATTTAGATGCACGGCTGAAGCACTTTAGTTGCAAGCTTTGTTGAAGTGTTCAGAACTGGCACCAACTTCAACTACCGTTCACCAAGCAAGTGGATTACGCGGTGATAAAACACAAACCTCTTTGCACTTCCTTTCCCTCGAGTTCATGATTAGAATACAGTCCAAAATAAGATGGTACAGCCTACCTCCAGCCGCTGCCTTTTCTCCAGAGCACGAGACCCCCTGCAGCTGGCGTCGGTGCCGCTCGCCCCCCTCGAGCTTGTCCCCCGAGGGAATATGCTCGGCACTGATTTGGGCCGCAAAACCCTCTTCAGACGAACATCAATTCCAAGTTGCTCCTTCATAGCCGGGGTCGAGTCGTAACATTTATCCAGAAAATGTGCAGAACACAGTACAGAGGTTGAGCTTGGCTTCCACGGTGTTCCTGATCAGTTCTCGTCCTGCGAACTTGCCGTGTCCACAGCAAGTTCAATTCAGGGTCTTTTGGAAAGCGATGCAGTGTGAAACCGCTCTCCCTGGTGTTTGAGCAGTTCTATCCTGCAACGCACCGCTCGGGCATGTTGTTAAAAAATATTCGAGAAAGAACGTAGCCTACACTCTATCGATTCCTGTCAGGATGGTTGACAGCACGTGCAGTCAGGTGTAAATAGAGAGGTGTGGCGTGGCGGTATTCCTGAGCACACGTCATTTTATGGAAGGGCCACTGGCATGTGGAATTTAGTGGCGCGTGTTCAAATTTTGGAAATAACAGGAGAACCAGTAATATTTGTCATATGGATGCATCTCAACTAGAATATAATAGTTATTTCAGACTGAACTAAAAAGGGTTGTCTCCACGTGTCATGAGGTCTTTAACCCAGAGTGGAGAGGGTCAAGCCCATTGATTGTTCTATTTACTGCCGATGGTAAAGCCTTCCCTGATATTCTAGATCAGGCCCGTAGCCAGCATTGTGGTAGGGGGGGATGTTTTTCTCCCGAAAGTGGACTTCATTTGGGCTCCCTACTCCAATGTCCCCCAAATACAGTTATTTTCATTGGCCCAGTGTCGTCCCAGTGACTGCAATCTGACAGTTATCTGTGTTGGGCCAGTCTGGCCCAGACACTGTAAAAATGACAACATTTTCTGTTGACCCAGTGCTGGCCCAGATACATATCGATTGATGAATGCTGGCTAAGCTCTGGCTGGGTCCCCGGGCCTGTACTGGCCCACATACTAAAAACAGACAGTCCCTGGGATAGTAGGAGAGACCGGGGCTAGTTGGCACACTTCACAGTTATGTGCTTTGTCATTCATTGGCTTAAAAACCCCAAATTCCCAAACTAAGATACTGTAAAAGGTTTAGATCTCAGCTAAATATTAAGCTATGCACCGTTGGTTGATAATTCATTTTAATTCATATGTGATTTAAATGTGATTGACATTTTCTTTCATATCCTTTGTGTTGATAGCATCGCTGTGTGCAATATTGCGAAACACAGGGCGATATGCGCCAGTCACCTTTATTGGGTAAGGACTGGCTGGCCTGTATTTGCCTCTGATTGGATAGAATGTCTCTCCTAACATTAGGCTCGTTCGTGACGAAGCAGTGCTGCTTTTGGTAAGCAGCGAGCATGCACACTTGCCAGTTTGATGCATTGTGGTTAGAAAATTCTAACCAGGGGTGGATTTCTCGAATCCGACCAAAATTAGCCTTCGGACCAAGTAAGTCCGAACGAAGTCCGACACAACAACTAACCAACAACTATGATTTCTCGAAAGCCTCAAACCAACAAAGTCCGATGTAGGTACGAAGTAAGTCCGATGAAATTCCAACCAAGTAAGTTCAGACGCACGATGAAGTTGTCGGAAATGCTCGGAGTGTCTCGCCTCTGCTCGGGTGCATTTATCGCAAAGCAGTGACGCTACCACAGTGCCTGTCAAATACAGTAATTAGCCTACATCCCTATCAAAAGTCCACAAATCTTTGTCAACACAATCATGTCCCCGAATTCACCCCTTCAACTGCAGTTATGAAATGCGACATTACAATCCATCATGCATTAGGCTATTTTTACTTACGTTTTGTATAGGCCTAATGTTTGGATTAATAGCCTATTGTATAACCTACCACTAATTTGGAAGCACAGTTGGGTGAGTGGTTAAAATGTCGTACACGTTTGCCATTTCCTTATTAGTGGTGTGAGTTCAATCCACGGTGAATGAAGTAGGCCTATAGCCAAGCCTATAATAACCACCCATCACATATTTTTTTTCCAGAACGGCAAGCGAAGTCATTCTCACGCTCATAGGCAACGCAACACTTTCAACAGGTCATGGCCACGCATATTGGACAGTAGGCTAAATGCTGCTTGAAATGATAACTGAAATTACGCTCGAGAAACATATCAGGATGTTTATGTCATTTCCCAGTCAGCACGTCTTTACGCACAACGTAAGCTAAGGTGGAACTGCCCTTATTGCCGTTGTAGCCTAAAGACGCACAGGAAGGGATGGATGGATGTAGTAGTCCTATGGAAGGGGCCGTCAATGTCTAACATGGCACGTTCAAAGTCCTTCAACGTCGGAAAAGACCTGTCAACACAATCATATCCCCAAAATCCACCCCATTAAATGCAGTAACCAACACCTACACATCACTATCGCCATCAATGACTGAAGAGCAAGAGCATGATAAGCGCGAAGGCATAATCGCAGCTGCGTTTTCAGTATCTACAAGATTTTGATTCCCTCAGTAAGATACATTAAGCGCAGGTGCCTATTCCTCTGCGCAACTGTTTTTCACCCTCTCTCTGCGTGCGTAAAGTGGCCTATCCACGCGTGCTGTTGTGAGCGCGTGTGGAACTGTGGCATCCGAGCCTCGCAGCCACACACGCAGTCACATTAAGGCCAAGTAACTAACTGCTTTTCACCTGCAGTTTACAAAGACACAAAACGATGGCCCAATTTACACACAGAGAGAAATAAGGACACGATGCGCTGTGTTGTTTTCTCATCCCCCTGACTGCATAACGGACATTTCGCGCGCTATGGGCCATGGCGCTATTTGGAGTGTGCTCACTGCTGAAACAACATTTGTTTTAACAGTAGCCTATTGGCCGGCTGCTTGTGACAGGCTTATATTACAATAGTAGAATTAAAATGAAAAGAAGAATATGAATACAATGAAATAAGAACTAACGCGAAGAAGTGTCCAGTTCTTGTCATCACGCTCGCCTTTCCGAGTGCCTTTCCATTACGCACTATTCCAACAGGCTATGCAGTTGCATAATGTCCATTTTTGAACTTGTTGTAGCCTATGATGTAGTTTGGAGTTATTGTAGACCAAGACATAGCCTACAAAGCAAGGAAAACGAGAAGGATCACCGCACACTGGTGGCCTTTTTTTAATTAGTGAACAACGCATTTCATAATAACAACTAGGCCTACATGTAGCACATTTCCATGTAGCCTATGCTTATTGGAGTTTAATCAAAATATACTCTTCATTCCATCATATGTGGAGATAGGTGAGTGGTTAAATATTTTGCATTCATGCGAGATGCTGTTTTTGGTGTGGGTTCAAATCCCGATGGTAATCAAACAGGGTTTTTTTATTGGCGCCACTTTTGATTGATCGGCGCTCGTGAAGCACGATTGTGGAATATGGAATTTCCTAGGCCTGCTATATTTGGACAATATTGTTTTCCCATATTTGAACACTGTGTTGGTGTGGGGTTTTTTTTCAGCCCTGTTCGTAACATGACTAGACATTTTGGTGTAGTGTGGGTCAGAGGCTTGTGCACTTGGTGGCAGTAATCGATTGATGTTGCTTGAACTCTGCCTGAACCCGCCCAAAACCACGAACAAGAGTGACGTGCATCCCAAAACCAAGGTGAACTAGCTAACCATGCTATTCGTTCCAATTCCGACAGTAGTACTGACGAACAGCCCCTACTTCGTTTTGCAGCAACACCTGAGTCGTTTGCTTCAGCATCGGACGAACCACTAACTACATTACTTGTAAACATTGGGACTTTGTAAGTCTGAACGAAGTGTTTCAGAAACAGTTTTGTCGCACCTGAGTCGTTAGTTGCTACGTTAGTTAGCAACGAAGGTTTCGAGAATCGTAGCCCAGAATGCATCAAACTGGCAAAGTGCACATGCCCACTGCTTAGCAAAAGCAGCACTGCTTCGTCACGAACAAGCCTATTGGCTTTCATTTGACAAGGTTTGTTTTGAAAGCACACTTGTTGAAAGTGGAAGACACCAGTGACATGCATTTGCCATTTCAAAGAGAAATAGGGTGGGAATTTGACAATCTTTATGAAACAGCACACAGACATAATGTTGCCTAACTGAAATGCACTTCCATTCACAAGACGTTATTTTTATGAAAATGTGACTGCGCATAGTCACCCTATCTTTTGCAAGGCTGTGGTGCCCCCATATGAGCCAGTGAATAGCTGACTAGCTGTACTTAATCTAAATGTATGACTGGATAGCAGTCAACATTAGTGATCATTTAGCATTTTTCTTTTTAACTTCAACTTGGAGTTGCAGTTGGATTATACTGTATTGTATGTGTCTTTTGCATAAGCTACATAATTTTCGGTTGCTTTCTGAATCCATAGTGTCAAACTGCCTTTCTGGCTAAACCAAGCTAGCTATTTCATGCTAGCTTACGGCAGGTAAGCTTAGTTGTTTTAGGTAGTTCTGTGGATATGGCAGGCTACTGTTTTGGCGTTCTTACTGCCTCAAACCAACAAATAACTTTTGGAAAGCCTAGTATTCAGATTTTTGTTTGTCTTATGTCGAGCAAATTAATTAGTTTGGGTTACATTACCCCCTCTTGCCTGTCTTGAAATGTTCCACGTTTTTGACATCACTAGTAAAGGCATCCATTTAAAAATAGGATATATTGTCAACATTATATTGTTGTTTTCAGAGTTGCAGTTGCTGACAACAGCCAGGTGATTCGCCTACAGTTTTGTTTAGCCAGTGCAAAGCTGCCTTAGTTCTTCTAGCTCAGACAAAACATGAGAGGGGCTCAGAGAAGGGGTTCTCTGCGTGTGAGTGGGTGATCAATTGTGTTTGGAGTGAGGCTGCATTTTGGACCAGCTTTCTCAAGGCTGGACTTGGGCAAACGACAACAACCATTTTTAATTCCTTTACTTTAACAGGCAAACATTTACTACTTCGAAGGCTTATTTTAGTGAGGGGGATGAAATGGCCTTCCAGTCAAAGTGGGGATGCAACGTAGTTGGGGGGTTTGAGTGGGGTGGGGGACGGGAGGGGGATTCGAACGAACCCCTCAAACCACCCTGGCTACAGGCCTTTAGATCCCTCTTAATATTCCAGCCATCAAGTCATCAAGGTTTCTATGGTCGTGTGTGTGTGTGTGTGTGTGTGTGTGTCTAAGCATCTTGGGCAGCAGCAGTAGTCACATCATCCACCCCATTCCTTCCACCCTGGAGAGCTGCTTCTCCTGACACGCACGCACACACACACACACCCCCCCACACACACACAGGGGATGGGATGTGATGGGATGGGGTCTGAAGTCAACCCAAGGGTCGTCAAATCTGCCCAAATGCATGTTGTGTTATTTTATTGGTATCTGCATTCTGAACCACATGGGTGCTCAATCTTTCGCTCTCTGCCCCCCTCAATCCATCTCTCTCTGACACACACACACACACACACACACACACACACACACACACACACACACACATTTTCTGCCAAGAACTGATAAGGGAAAATTGCTATTTACCTATCGACCAACACATCATTTTCTCAAGTGAAGTTTCCACTCAAGTGCAATAACTAAAATCCACCACATGCCTTGGAAGTTAAAAGAGAAATAGAAATGCACTGTCAAAAGGAGGGACTAAAAAGAGGGCGAGGAGTGCCACTGCCATCAAAGACAGCAGTTTTAAAAATGCCATTGTGGTCACATAGGGGAGTCGGTTAACATATTTACCATTACGGAAGTGAAAAAGCACCAAACTTTTCATAGTGTTTCTTTAGGGTAGGCTGTTGGCGTATATGTTGTTGTAATTTTATCCAAGGAGCCCTTGGAAGAAAATGTTACGAGAATGTTAAGAAAAGAGTTTCCCATTTTATGTACAACGTACCATGCAAATCATATTAATAATAATTTACAACTACATTTATGTTGAATACAAATAAATATAGACCCACAAAGGCTTTGTGATGACCTTTTTGATCCAACAAATGCAATGCTCTTGTTGCATACCCAATGTGCACACTACTTTTAAAAGAATCAGATACATGTATTTTTGTCTTGCACTTGGCCTATTATAGAGTAGTTGAATGTGTACTGTACACCGTTCTCCTCTTTAAGGGCAATGAGGCTCAACACAGATGGCACAAACGCAGGAGAGAAGAGAAGAAAAGAAAAAAGAAGAGAAGAGAAGAGAATTTTGAAATTGCATACAGCTCCTCCATCAACTGCATAAATAACATTTGTTGTGGAAGTGGCAGTTTGAGATGTTACAGATTTTGTGTGTGTGTGTGTGTGTGTGTTGACCTACAATTCCTGGGCTGACTGCTCCTTCCTTAGCCTGGTTCACACCAGACGGTGTATGTGTAGCTTCGGCGCCCCCTGGCGGAGCAGAGCTCCACACCAGGGGGCGCCGAAGCTACACACACAACGTCTGGTGTGAACCAGGCTACTCCTTCCTGGCTTTGGGCATGGAAAACTTGGTCTGAACTCAGCCCCCAGTTCTAATGTTACCTCCTCTATGTCCTGTGCTTCATGTCGATAAGCCTGATTCAATCAATACGTCCGTCTGAAGGGTTTCTTACTGATTGTTCTTCAAGAGTAACCAAAGCTTGATGATGAACGAGTCAACTGAATGATTTCTGTGCATAGCTTTTTAACGAAGGTCAAGTTTGACGGCTAGAGTGGAAATATTATGCAGAGGAGAACAGACAGGGGAAAAAAGTGAGAAAAGAGACTTTTACTTTCCCTTTCCTTCCCTCCCCCCCTGAGGAGAACAGACCAACGTAACGGTTTGTCAAACTATTGGGAGAGGAGGGTAGTGTTTATGCACCGTGGGCTGGGGCCAGCTGCTAAAAAAAATCAGCACCTGCCTGCATGCTGCCAGCCACAACTAGCGGTCGCCAGGGCTTGCTACTGCTAGCTGCTAGAACAACTGCTGGCATTTCCCTGTTAGTTCTGTCTTCAAACTGCATGAAAGCGTGCATTGAGCACATTTACTCTCCTTGCAAAATAGAGCAAGAGAGAAGAGAAGCAACTCCAGTAGGCTGCACACAGTGAGGCCAGAGCAGGACTCTCTGTCACTCCCTTCGCCTGTCAGCAGGGAGATATATCAGCGAGGACACAGACGGTTCTTGACGTTGAAAATAGTGATTTTTTTGTGACGCCTCCAACTCTAATATTAATCGACATATGAAGAAGTATCTGTACAAATTTTAATACTTTCACAAAGTGCATGATCGATTCACTCATCCACTGCACTAAATCACAGGATGACAAACTGCTTGGTCACATGGCTCCTATCATTTTAGAGACTTGATCACTTATCACTTATCCTGCAATGCCTGCACTGTCTCACTCTCTGTCTCTTTCTTGCTCTCTCTGTCTGTCCACACACACTCTGTCTCTGTGTTGAACACACACATGCACACGCTCACACACAAACTCAGAACATTCTCACTAATGCACTGGCACACAGAGATACTCAAGAGGACCACACACACACTGACACATTTATGCTGTGGGACCACACACACTGGCAGGGGAATCATATTTAGCCACTGAGCAGGGAGCATGGGAGTGCTTCCGCAGCAAGCCCCAGCTAGTGTATGTGTGTGTGTGTGTGTGTGTGGGGGGGGGGGGGAGAGGATGGGAAGAGTAGAAGGTTTAACGAAGGTCAAGTTTGACGGCTAGAGTGGAAATATCATGCAGAGGAGAACTGACAGTGGAAAAAAGTGAGAAAAAGTGTGGTCTCTTTTTCATTTAGCCCACCAAAGTGATGATTGTGGAGTTGAAGGGTAATAGTCTTTCCCATTTAGTTTTTGATGATCTATATTATTTTTTAACTTAGTGGTGCCCACAATGTTAACCGTAACTGAATGAATCTTGTATGAACAACAGTGACAATATTGAATGGAACATTTAAAAGGGGGAAAAAAGGATAAAAAGGAAAGAATCGCCACATGTGATGTGGGCAGCTGTGGCCTAGTGGTTAGAGAGTTGATCTTTCAATTTGGGGATTGCAGGTTCGAATCCTCTCTCTACATCTCTATCCATGTCTGAAGTGCCCTTGAGCAAGGCACCTAACCCCACATTGCTCCATGAACTGTAACCAATACCCTGACAAACAATAACTGTAAGTCGCTTTGAATAAAATGAAAGCATCAGCTAAGTGAAATGTAATGTAATGTAACATGTGATTCTGAGCGAGAATCTCTCTCTAAGGAAAGACTGTACTTATTTTTTTCCCATTGTTAAGTCAAAGCTGAGAAGATCGAGATTAAAAAGTGTAATTGTGGCCAAAATCCACTCATCAGTGCAAGGTCAAGGAGCTTCTGTAGGCATTGTATTCAAACTAACCGAAAGACTCAATACCTCTCCAAATCAATCTCTTTGGAAAGTTATTGGATTACTGTACTTTATGGTCATACGCTCTGTTCTGTTGTGACCAAAAGTCCACTTGTTTCATTTAGTTAATTAGCTTGGAGAAATCAAAATTGAATTATTCATGAAACGTATTAAATGATACAGGTAACCACAGATTTTGAAATTAGAGTGTGTTTGGAAAATGTCACATCAGCGTACTTGAGCTTGAAGGAGGTTTTTAAACAATTCTCATTTATCCAGCCTTATCTCATTGGAATGCCATGGGGGCATTAGAGTAAACCACTGCATGAGATATTCAGTCTCTGGACAATCACAGGACATGAATTTTATTAGCTAATGGAATAGTTCAGAGTCTTGATGTAATCTGACAAGAATACGCACTGAACAGCACAATGTGCCATACGTGATGCAGTGACTAACCTCTGACATGCTGTTGGCACCTTCAATCCTTCAATCAGTAAAGGTATATGTCATGTTTTAACTAGATTCAAAGAGCGTTTAATTTGAATCAACACTTACAGTCAATTTTCACACACGCTTTTCTCTCTCAGACATAGCCTCAGCCTCTCACAAGCGTCATTAAAACTTTAAAACATGAATAACCCACAGGAGCTTTTTCAGTAGGCCACTGTTAGACAGGCTAATGTCATTGAGCCCATCAATGCTTTTTTGACAAGATACAAATGCCATCTCTCTCTCTCTCTCTCTCTCTATCTCTCTCTCTCTCTCTCTCTCTCTCTCTCTCTCTCTCTCTCTCTCACACATACACACAAAACAAATCACACAGAGAACACACAGATTACCTAAAGCTTCGTTAGCCAACCTCTTTCACTTTTAAAATAAATATTTCAGTGGCGGGTAACTTGTCTAATTTAATGTTGGCCTACACTCTGTTACTGAACAGATTTTCCTTTTTAAGAATTTATGACATGCACTGTGAGAGAACAAACTAGTCTAAACCATCCTTCCACATTGCACACAATTTTAATTAATGTCAATTACCTTAACTTTGTCATTTTAAGTTCAACTAAAGCTTGACAGATCTCATTTTTTGGCAGTGGGGCCAATTTCACCGTTATGACAGATTTAGAGCAGCTTGAGGGACTTTCTTTAATCAATTCCACAACATTTCCCAGGAGACTTTTACTTTCCCTTTCCTTCCCTCCCCCCCTGAGGAGAACAGACCTAACTGTTTGTCGAACTATGGGGCACCTAAGTCATGCCCTCTACTTCCTGGTTCATGGGGCAGAGGGAGTCAAAAAATGATTACTGGGCTTGAAAATGAGTGATTTTTGGATTTGTGGTACCTAGGTGGAGGTGCAAGGTTTGGATTGGTGTCAAAAAAACACTCATTTTCAAGCCCAGTAATATTTTTTTGACTCCCCCTGCCCCATGAACCAGGAAGTAGAGGGCGTGACTTAGGTGCCCCATAGGGAGAGGAGGGTAGTGTTTATGCACCGTGGGCTGGGGCCAGCTGCTAAAAAAATCAGCACCTGCCTGCACGCTGCCAGCCACAACTAGCGGTCGCCAGGGCTTGCTACGGCTAGCTGCTACAACTGCTGACATTTCCCTGTTAGTTCTGTCTTCAAACTGCATGAAAGCGTGCGTTGAGTGTTTTTTTTGTGACACCTCCAACTCTAATATTAATCGACATATGAAGAAGTATCTGTACAAATTGTAATTGTAACCCAGGTCATCCGCTCGTGGAGTCATACCGTCGCCATGGGAACCGAGTACGCTCGTGGGGCTGTTTACATTCTTCGAAAGACTTTCCGTTTGTCCTCGTCTACTGATGTCTACTGATTTAAGCTTACCGCCGATAAAATACACCATTCAATAGTGTTTTATTGCCAGTCATCTTTGCGCTAAAAGTGTTTACTTACTCCACTGGTGGAGTGAAGATTCGTGAACGTCGCAGGTTTTTAAACCGTGAAGATTACTTGTAAGTATCTGTCAACACTGTATGGCTAGTCGGTCGCTAGCATTTTACATAGCAACCAAACGTTACGGTTAGCAACATAAAGATCGGTTTATAACTTCATGTCTCTTGTGTTCATAAAAACAAAAGCGTTGAAGACCGGATTGGCGTCCGAGTGTCCGAGTGTGCGAGTCCAAACCCAGTGTGTTTCTTTTCCACGTTGATATCTGGTGAGTGATTAATTTAGTTTTAAAAGCAGTCATGGGGCTCTACTATACCGCATTGCACTTAGCTTCACTTCAATTGTTCTGAATGTATGGAAGCGTTCTGTATTATAATGTGTGTGTTATATGTATGTATTTACATCTTGAAGAGAACCGATTTTAATGTTGTTTTGGCCTGTACAGGCCGGGTCTTTTCTTTGGATCGATTCAAGTGTTCAAGTGAATTCAGCTGCTGTGCGATCGCCTTCAAGTACCTCCGTGAAGGCGAACCCCAACAGCTGTGGCGAGCCTGGCCTTCAGATAAGAACTGTTGATAACTGAATGAATGAGACTCTTTTATTTTGTTTTGTCTTGTTTTCTTCTTCGTCTTTTGTAATACAGTGTATTCAGCGTTTCATGCTATAGCTTCTATTACCTGTCCTATTTATATATTTCTATCTACTCACCCGGGTGATTTGGCCTAGTTGTCTATTGGATTATATCTGGTGAATGTAGTTGCAGATTTAATCGTCTGCAATATATATTTTTATTTTTAATTATTTATTTTATTTGAATCTGCAGATTCTCTTTTGTTTATCTGATTGTTGTTTGTTTATGTCCATCTTATTGGACAGAAAGCCTACTACACTAAGTTATTCACTCACCAATTTATGAAATATTAATATCCCCCTACTTATCATCTTGATTATTATTAATACAATATTTCTAACTTACAAACTCCGTCTGTGTGTGTTTTGCTTTTGCTCTGTGTTGGTACACTCCTTTCTTTAGTAGCGAGCCTAGGTTTTATTGATGCGCAACACAAGCAGAAGGTAAAGACAATATTTTGTCAAAATAGTGAAATAGTTTCACAAAGTGCATGATCGAATCACTCATCCACTGCACTAAATCACAGGATGACAAACTGCTTGGTCACATGGCTCCTATGATTTTAGAGCCTTTACCACTTATCACTTATCCTGCAATGCCTGCACTGTCTCACTCTCTGTCTCTTTCTTGCTCTCTCTGTCTGTCCACACACACTCTGTCTCTGTGTTGAACACACACATGCACACGCTCACACACGAACTCAGAACATTCTCACTAATGCACTGGCACACAGAGATACTCAGAGGACCACACACACTTTCACACACTGACACATTTATGCTGTGGGGGGGGGGGGGGGGTCTGCTGTGTCCTGAGGGAGAGAGAGAATGCTGTGTCCTACAAACTGAGTACTCTGCTGCCAAGTCGAGCTGGGTCAGTATTACCAATGAGGAGGAGGAGAGAGAGGATGGGAGGAGTAGAAGGTTGGAGGGAGTGGTGGAGGAAGAGGGGGGTTGGGGGAGGAGAAGAGGAGGAAAGTGAGGAGCAGGAGAGGTATAAGAGATGCGGAGGAGGAAGGAGAGTGAGGGAGGGAGACAAGTGAGAGGAGAGAGGGGAGTGGAGGGAAGGGAAGACGAAGTGGAGGGAGGGGAAGAGAAGGGAGGATAGACGATAGGAAGTGGAGGGAGAGGGATGGAGGATGAGAAGAAGAGAAAGAAGGGAAGAGAACAGAAAGGAGTGGGGAGGCAGGGATAGGGAGGAAGACGGTATGTACTATGCTTAGGTTGACTGCAAATGAGAGCCTGCATCAAATGCTATTTGAGCTCAATTAGTCAATTATTCATTGCATACCATCCAGACCAGCCTTTGCGTTCCAGGACAGGTTTATTTTCTATTGCTTTTTTTCCCGTTCAACAGCATGCATCCTGTTTTATGTGACGCACGCATGCAAGCATGCGCACACACACACACACACACACTCACGCATGCGCGCATGCACGCACGCACGCACACACACACACACACACACACACACACACACACACACACACACACACACACACACACACACACACACACACACGCACACACACACACACATTTAGGCCTAGTCAGTGTCATTTACTGTAATGGATGGTTGTCATGTTTCGGATTTCCCCCATAAAATACTGTAAGGCGTACATGATACCATCCAGTAAGTAACAATATGATAGCCATCTCCCAGTTGGCATGGAGTAAAATGTTTGAAGAACACTGGGTAATAATAATGCTAGACACAAGCCATAAATGAGCATTTTTAGTAACGATTAGGGAACAAAAAAAGAGAAATCATTCTTCCGTACTTGCACTGTTTTCCATTTTGATATTGAAGCTTAAGTGAAACTGAAGTAGGATGTTCTAAAGTAATACTGGGAGGTATGAAATGTTTGGATTCCAAGTAGTTTTATTATGAGGCATCTAGCATAGTTTATTCTGGGTTATGTAAACCCGAGATTTCAAATCTGTGTGGGCACATGCCGTGATCACAGTTGTTTCTGATTGGAGACCACATATAAATAATAAAATATACACCTCCCTTGAATTCAGGGCTGGGGTTTTTATTCCATTCCATGTGCTCATGCCTGTTTATTGACATGTTTATCTCTTTGGAAAGTCATCTATAGATACCACCAACTGCCTGAGCCTTTCACTGAAACTAAAATCTGTGCTGCTGTCCGTGAAATGAAAAGAGCAGCTGCAGCTTCGCTCCTGAAGCAATATCACAAAAAAATAATTAGAAAATGTTCAATTTTTGAACTGTGCGAAACTTTGGTGGAGTATGATTTGCCGAGCTCTGGGAGTGTTGACCTACTACCAGTGTGGTCCTCAGGCTATTTACTATTTTACAGGATTACAGTATACGTCACGTAATGGAACACATCTCAACATATTATAGGCCTATAGTATGTAGCAATGGTATTAATTGTAAAAAGGGAATGTTGCGGTAAATCCAAGTTTTTTTTTTACAGTACTGTACCTCTACTGTATGGTATTCTGTGGATGAAAGGCTATTCAAAATGTGTTTTAAAAAACCACCTGGCTAGTATTTTCAGTGTTTTTTTGTAACATCTTGCCCCCTTTTAGCCCCATTATGGTTGTGGTGCCG
Organism: Engraulis encrasicolus; assembly: GCF_034702125.1. NCBI lineage: Eukaryota > Metazoa > Chordata > Actinopteri > Clupeiformes > Engraulidae > Engraulis > Engraulis encrasicolus. The sequence goes on along the minus strand of NC_085865.1, from coordinate 16,063,286 downwards.
GGCTCAGTGGGGATATCTACTGCTGTCTAATAATGACCTTGGATTTTCTGAATATTGATTTGAGTTGGGCCAAATCTCCTGACCTAATTGAGAGTTGTGCAGTGGCTGTGCTCAGTGATTCTCAGTGCCATTGTGTGCATGTGTATATGTGTGATTCTCATTGGCTTTGAATAATTAATTATGTTTCATGCAATCAGGGTATAGATCCCAGTAATCATTTGATCTGTGAGAAAAAAAAAGCATAGAAAATATTGTCTCTTCAGTATTGCTGTAATAGGTACCAATGTGTGAGATAGACAGTCCACTCCAATCTGTCCATTCCGTCTTGAATAATGGACAGCATAAGAGGACGACTTTTTAAGTAGACATACCTGCTGCATCAAATTGTGAAACATACCTTTTCTGATTGGCCTAAAGTCTTGTCAATAGTATGTAATAGTGTGGGTTTCAACATACTAAAACGATGGTGAGCTATAGGAAGAGACAGAGAAAGATACAAGAAAAAAGACATAGGGAATGTAGAGGGAATGACAGGGAGAGAGAGAGAAGAGAAAGAAGGTGGCCAGGACATTGTGAGAGACAAAGTGACACAGAGAAAGAGAGAAAGTATATTGATGAACAAACTCTGATTTGCTACACAGCTTGGGCCTTTCTCATTTCCTGTGTGCTGTGGTCTTTGATTATCCTCTTTGAGTTAAGCCCCCCATGCTGTCAAGATCAAACCTCACAGTCCTCCTTATTTGATTTGAACCTTTATTTTCCTTCTCGGAAATACATTGAGGGTGGCCCTCTTTTTCGATGCAGCCGAGAATTTACAAGTATAAATGAATTAAATAATTAAGTTATCCAGGCATTAACGACATATAAGTTGCATTTAAAAGTATAAAAACACATTAAAAGAATATATGAATAAAAAAAAGAATAAAGAAAATAAAATAAATACTCACACATCACAAATATCACAACACAAACATAGACAGAAAGAGTGTATATAAACATAAAAGAAAATGTTATAGACATAAATAAGCATAGTCAGCACTAAAAAAAAAAAACCAAGCTTTCAGCGATAGCAATTGCAAACTGGATTGGGAAGGTTTGTAATTAAAATCTTAAATTGGTTAAAAGAAATCAAAGATTCCAAGTTAAAAGTGCGCTGAATTAAGTTCCATGACCTGGGGGCATCAAAACAAAAGGCTGATTTGCCCAGTTCAGTTCGTACACTTGGAACAGAAAGTAGGAGCTGACTGCTTGAACGTGTGTGATGCATACTTGAGTGCCAGTTTAGAAGTGAAGAAATGTAAGAAGGAAGTTTTCCTAGGATGGCTTTATAAATAAAAAGAATCCAATGTCTAAAACGCCTCTCTGTAAGTGAAGGCCAACCTATTGTGTCATATAATATGCAGTGGTGAGTATTATAAGCAGAGCCTGTTGAAAACCTGATGGCCGAATGATATATGGAGTCAAGCATACTGAGTGAGGATATGGTTGCATTTTTGTAAATAATATCACCATAGTCCAGAACAGGTAAAATAACTGACTCAATGATCCTTTTCCTACAGGATAGGGGGAGAGAAGATTTGTGACGATAGAGAAACCCCATCTTTTGCCTTAACTGCTTAGCCAGGCAGTCAATATGGAAAGAGAAATTAAGGTTCTCATCAATCCAGATGCCCAGGTATTTATAAACAGGTACCTGCTCAATATCACAACCAGTTAATGTTGTGAGATGAAAAGCGCCCGACTTTATGCCCTTAGCCTTGGAGAATAGCATAAATTTCGTTTTATTAGGGTTCAAAACAAGTTTAAGGTTAAAAAGAGATTTTTGCAAAGTATTAAAGGCCTGTTGCAGGCTATCAATTGCTAGAGTGATAGTGTTTGCAGTACAGTAAAGGATTGTATCATCAGCATATAGATGGACACGAGAACTACTAAGAGAAGATACTATATCATTAATAAAGATGGTAAATAGGATAGGCCCTAGGACAGAGCCCTGGGGGACACCTTTCCTCAGGGGTAAGAAATCAGATTTTGCGACTCCAGCTTTAACACACTGAAACCTATTACTAAGATAGCTCTTGAACCAGTTACTTGCGTTGGAATCAAAACCATCCAATGAATATTCATCACAAGTGCAAATTTTAGGCATTCGACCAAGCAATTGCAGGTTCCCGTCGCTTGGTCTGCAATTCTGAGCCATTCTGAAGTGGAGAGGAATGCAGTGGAACGCCACCCTACCCATCTCTCTGACACACACCACCTCTCACCTCACTTCACCTAACTCCCACCCATACCTCTCCCTCACCCCTCTCTGCATACCTCCAACCCCTGCAATCCACAAGGCCGTTGCCACATATCAAATCAATTCATGGTAATAAAACAAAAAGCTTTCACTGTTTGTTTGAGGTGTGGTCTGTGGGTATGGGGTGGGGGGTGTCTATGTCTCCCCTCACTGTCATTAGATGTGATTTCGCAACACCCCTCCACCCAAAACACCAGGTACCACCCCCCCCTCCAATTCCCCTTTCCTCTTTTCTATCCCCTGCCCTCAACCCAGTGTTGTCAGAGGTCAGAGTGCTTGAGGAGAGAGGCACAGTGGCGCCCGCTCATGCTGAAAAATAATCACACTCTGCCACCGATTTCAACACCATGCACAGAGCAGAGGACAGGGATATTGGTGCCGTGGGGAACATACAGTATGTGTCATGCTGGTTTAGGTGGTGAGGTGGCATATCTGTGTATGTCTGTGCAGGGGTGTACGTGTGCATAAATGAGTGTGTGCTAAGCCTTGCCTTGGAGGGACGGCTCTATTTCATGTTTTTAATGTTAGTCGCCACGCTCAACTCTCCCCCTGGTAAATGTACAGAGGGAGAGCAGCAGGCGCGCACACACACACACACGCAGGCACACGCATGCACACAAACACACACACACACGCACGCACACACACGCACGCACACACACACACACACGCAGGCACACGCATGCACGCACACACACACACGCAGGCACACGCACAACACACACACGCACACGCACACGCACACGCACACGCACACGCACACACACACACACACACACACACACACACACACACACACACACACACAACTGTCTAAGCCCAAAAAACCTTTAAGGAGGGGATAGGAACATGCAGGCTTCCTTGTAAACCACGGTTTCTTGAGAATGTGGCTGAAACGTTTTAAATTTGGTAAAAATAGTATATAATCACAGATGAAGGTCTTGACTGGGCAGCAATGTATCGGAACAACCTCTCCATATTTTACATTTTTCAAGAGAGAGAGAGAGAGTGAGAGAGAGAGAGAGAGAAAGAGAGAGAGAGAGAGATATTCCGAGAAAGACTTAGACGGAGAGGTGGATGAGAACAGGGAGAGTGAGAGAGACATTAAGGAGGGGAAAAGAGTAACCAGAGTGAAACAGAGACAGATAGAGAGGAGTTGAGGAAGAGAACAATAACCAGAGGATGAACAGAAAAGAGACAAGAAAGCATCTCCTAAACCACACTAAACAAAGAATGACGATGCAAAACAGTTTCCATTTGCAGCATCCCACCACTGCTGTGCAGCACACAAACACATGCCCGGGCTGCAAACCTATTTCACCTTGGGCTCCAGTAATGGGTTTATCCTGGGCCTGCTCCTACTGCCCATGTCCACCACATTGAATCTATTGTTTAATATCTGCGATAATGTCAAAAGGGGTCTTATCATGCCATATCTCTATGCAATATATAGCATATGTGCATAGACCACTTTGACCTCTGTCACACCATATGCAATATGCAAACCACGTACTATACTGTAGCCTACACACTTCAATAGACAGAAACACTCCAACAGACACGCACAAACCCTCAATCACATGAGCGCGCACTAATGCACAACGCTGTCATATTTTATTATTACATTTTAACACTTCTCTGAGTGAACATTCTGGCCAACTCTGTTGCACCTCTAAAATCTGCTAATGGCTTTGGCTGGTGTGTGTGAGTGCGTGCATATGTATGTGTGTTTGTGTGTGTGTGTGAGGTGTGTGATGCCTGGCTGGCACTGGGGAGGGGTGTGAGGTGGCATGGAGGGTCCATTAGGTTGGTGACCAATTTGCTGTATAAACTAACACTCTGATGCCCCCACTCCTCACTCTACACCCAAAGCCTAGTGGCAGTGGGAGTTGAGCTTTTTAAGTGCTCTCTCCTTGACCTGTTGTTGTACCCTTCACTAGGAGGTGTGTGTGGAGTGAAATGTTTTTTCTAGAGCTCTGGCCCAAATTTGATGAGTGATATATGAAAGTGACCATGGGGGCCAATGAGGTTGGCAAGGGTGGCAAAGGTGGCTTTGGATTAGACTCTTGGAAGCGCGGCGAAGCAAAGGCAAAACCACAAAGCCCTGGCTGCTATCTCTAAATTGTATTTATTTCACCCTCTGTCTGTCGACCTCATTCTCTCCATGCTACACTCTGGCTCCCACCTCTATTTCACCTTCTTTAATAAACAAATTGTTAGTTTCCACAGTGTTTCCTAAAAGAATATTAATGAAAAGGCAATAAAACAATACTTTAAGTTATCTTTGCCAACATGAATCTACAGTGTGATGCAGTTACTCAGCAGCTTAAACTACTTTGCTGTGTTGCTCCTGGTCAGGAGTGTTGTGAGAGAGTTCAGGAAATGTATATTCCTTTGGGTGCACATGCCCCACTATTATAATTGGTAGATGTCCCTGTTTTGTATAAAAAAGTTGTTTGTTTATTGTTTTCACCTGACAAGGCCTCCAAGCATGAATGTATAATGATGCTGCAATCACTGCCACATAGCTGGTTATACTCACTAACAACTCAGCTGAAACTACTTTGCTGTGTTGCTCCTGGTCAGGGGTGTTTTGATAGAGTTTGGGAGATTTGTATTCCTTTGAGTAGGCCTACACCGTCTCCAAGGGCCAAGGAGTAAACCAGTCTAAGTTAAGAGGTAAATCATCTAATAGAAGAACCTGATACCATATGATTTACCTCTTAAAGTGGTAGTTCGCTATTTTAGACATTATGCCCTGTTTGTGTGACTTCTGGGGTGAAGTAGAGATGTTCTCATCACAATTTTGACATTTGGTGCTGAACGGAGCATTTGGGTATCCAAGACTGCAGCCCCCCCACCTTTTCATTGACTCCAATAGAGCACTCAAGCAATCGATTATAAAATGGCATTAAACTTTTGTTTGAGAAGACATGGAACTCACCGTGTGGTCAGTGGTAGACAGCGATAAATTGACCCGAAAATTGCAGCGAAATATGCCTTCTAACTGTTGTTTAGCATTTGGCGGACCTATTTTTCCCCAGACGCCGTTGAATAGCAGTAGACATCCAGCCAGTAGGTAGCGATAGTGTGTTGTTAATGTAGACATCAAGGAGCGAGGTAGAACGGCTATCTTTGAGCGGGGCTGGCTACAAAAACTACAGCTTGCACACAAACCATAGATAGTAACGTAAACAAACGCACCCCCATTTCCGGTCGCGCGGAGTAATACTAGTCAAACCAATACAATCAATGAAGACGGACAATAATGAATATATCTTCTCTGGAAGCGTATTTCGCGGTGATTTTCGAGCCAACGTATCGCTGCCCACCTCTGACCACTCGGTGAGTTTCATGTCTCTGCAAACGAAAGTTTAATGCCATTTTATGATCGATTGCTTGAGTGCTTCATTGGAGTCAATGTAAAGGTGGGGGGGCTGCAGTCTTGAATACCCAAATGCTCCGTTCAGCACCAAATGTCAAAATTGTGATGAGAACATCTCTACTTCACCCCAGAAGTCACACAAACAAGGCTTAATGTCTAAAATAGCGAACTACCACTTTAACTTAACCTGGTTTACTCCCAATCCAGTTTTGTTGTATATGCCCCAGGTGAGTAGTGTCCAATAAACAGATTTTATTCAGATAAATTAACTGTCAGATATGAAGTGAATTACCTCTTCATTCACCACACCATAGCCAACTGAATATAGAATGGATGAAGACCTGAATGGCTTGGAAACAGTTAAAAGGTGTCAAAAGCTACAATCTAAACAAGTGAATAGAAAGTAAGGGTTGAATTATGGTGCTCTTGTCTCACGGTGCCTTTATAGGCTAAATGTTAACCATTAGCATATTAGTGTGAATGTTTCAGGGCATGTTTAAAGGCTGTAGTCGGTGCATTAATGTGTGTAACCTTATGAAATAGGCATGCAGATAACCCTGTGTCTTCCAGAGATGTAGCAAGCAATTAATCAGACAAATTACACCTTGCTGGAGTTAACGAAATACCACAACTAATGAACTGTTTCCCTTTTTATTATTTATGAATATTTTTGAGATGGTGGAGGCGGAGGGGGTGTGGGGGTTAGTAGGTAATGAGGTTTTTTATTGAAATGAGTTCCAAAGCCCATGTCATTTCAATATATTCCAATAGCTTGGGGGCCCATTCATAATTATGTTTGGTCAGTATAGTCCGGGAGCCGTGGGGTTGAACCCAGATTTCTTTGATAAAGTTATTTTTTTTGCTTTATCTGATAGATTTTAGGCAAGTCTTCAAGATTTCAGACGATGCCCGGTGATATCACTTGAGCATTTCCAGATTTTGAGCCTTTATTGTCCCATAAATGCAAATTATGACAAAAAACTTAAGACACCTAATACTACTGTGAATAATGTTACAAAATGTACCAAATTGCTTATATTACCTGAAAAACATTCACATTGGACTGCCTTAACACTGCCCTTATTGAAACAAACCCAATATGGAGTAATAATTAACCCTTTCATAACAGCAATCCCACAAATAAGGCGAGACACTGTAGGTGAATAGGGTATTTTTTTTTAACTTGCAGATATCAATATGAAACTTTATCAGATGATTACTCGTATGAATTGGAGAAAAAATGTATTACAAGTTTTCTATATTTTATGTTTAAATATGCTAATTAGGCTATTATCTAATCAAATATGCACTAATTTGCATTATATTTTGATGCAATGAATCTGACCACCTGAAAATGCCAGCTTCAAAATTCCTTTTTTATTTTGTTAATATCGCACATACAGGAATATTTACTCTATCTCCTTTTGTTATCCAGGTACAGAGAAAATACTGCTAATAACCTTAAAAAATGCGATTTCGGCCTATTTTTATGCATTTAGTTATATAAATCAGGTCATGAATGACAAATCAACAAATGCCTCAGTAAAAACATTCACAACATTGCTTAGAATAAGACTGTAAAGTATGGAACGGATTGTGCATTATGAGATCCTGCATAACATCACATCATGACAACATACATGACAACATCGCCGGTAGGTAGCCTACCACAAATAGCCAACATAAAAGAAGAAAAAAAAGAACAACAGAGTGTGGGGGTAACTGGTGAGCAGTCGTTGGCTGTTCCAAAAGATGAGTAAAGAAATGACATACAGTGCCATGAGAAAGTTTGGGCACCCTTTTCGAAAATCATTACATCGGTTTATTTCTCGTTGAACTTTTAAAGTAGCAACTTCATTTTCTGTAGGGAAAGAGAAACATTTCAGCAGTGGAAGAATTTTCATAGGTGTTATAGATAGAATTTTATGTGGATTTAAACAAAAATAGGCGTGTGCATAAATATGGGCACCCCAAAGAAGGTATACCATTGATATGAAATAGAGCTCACCTTTGCCGCACAAACTGGTTTTAATGACTTTGTAATCCCTTCAGTCACCAAGACAGACATGATTGGTCATTAAAATGTTATTTATCATACACAATTATAGACGAGGCTTGTCCTAAGTTCTGTCTTGGAGAGTGGAATATGGTGGGCTCTGAACAAACTGTAGTTTGTTGAAAAATAGTTAAAAGGGCATGGCTAAAGGATGGTAAGAATTGTAACAGGCACACTACAGAACAACTCCATAGAATTACAAGACCATAGCTGCTGATAGTGCAGACTTAGACATGTGTCCTTCTACGTATACTTTTCACAAGGCAAAAGCTCATTGGATGGGTGACGAATAAAAAGGCTTTCCTGTGTATCCATCAGAAATAAGTTGTTAAACTTATGCAGAAAGCTTATCTGGACAAGCTAAAAGCAGTTTGGGAAACCATAGTGTGGTCAGATGAGACTGAGCTAGAGTTATTTGACCTTAACAATGGGAGGTGGACATGGCAAAAAATGCACCCATAAATTCTATGACCTCTGGTCTAAAACACACCCTACTATATGTCTGTGTGGATAGTATACACACTGTAAAACTTATTACAGTTAAGGGCCTCACTAATTCTATTCAAATAGCATATTTTTCAAAAACATGTTCAAGTGTCAGTCACAAAATTAGAGCTGAGCAGAGTTTGGAATTTCCAGCAGGACAGTGTTGATCAAAATTCAGCAATGAGTTAATGCAAAACAACAAATACAATGTCTTGAAATGGTCATACCAATCTTGAGATAACACCATCATTGAAAAAGAATTAATTTATTTCAACCAGGATGTCTACAGAAGACAGATGAGTAATCTGACTGAATTAGAGGGGTTCTGGATAGAATAATTGGCAACTATTCAGTAGCACCAGGCAGTTGAAACTTGTCTTCTTGTATAGCAAGTATCCAAAGGCCATTAGATCAGCAAAGGTGAGCTCCACTTCATATTAATGGTATACCGTCTTTGGGGTGCCCATATTTATGCACACGCATATTTTTGTTTAAATCCACATAACATTCTATAACACCTATGAAAATTCTTCCACTGCTGAAATGTTTCTCTTTCCCTACAGTTTAACATATGTTAAAAGGAAGTTGCTACTTTAAAAGCTCAACGAGAAATAAACCGATGTAATGATCTTCCAAAAGGGTGCCCAAACTTTCTCATGGCACTGTACATCCAGTGTATCCAGACTGGTATTGAATGATCACTTAAATCCATAAAGCTATCAAATAAGATCTGTACATGCATTTAAATTTACACAGAAAGACCTATATACACTGCAACATACAGTACCGCACGCTCAGAGACACAGAGAGAGAGAGAGAGAGAGAGAGAGAGAGAGAGAGAGAGAGAGAGAGAGAGAGAGAGAGAGAGAGAGAGAGAGAGAGAGAGAGAGAGAGAGGTCTAAACATAGGAAAACAGCTATACATTATATATACTGTTGAGTCAAAAAATTAAGTCAATCCAGTGTATCCGGTCTGGTATTAAATGATCACTTAAAAGTCCATGAAGTCATCAAATAAGACATGTACATGCATTTGAACTCACATATAAAGACCTGTCTACACCTATACAACATACAGAGTCTTTAACACCTAAAACACCTATAGCCTACATCATATACACTACACGCACGCACGCACGCACGCACACACACACACACACACACACACACACACACACAGTAAAGCTCACACAACATTGGTTCGGCAGCATCCCAGCCGAAAACATGCACAGAAAATGGTGCAAGGCACACTGTTTACAGCACAGCTACATTTCTTAGAATTGCAGGGGCTTTTACTCTTGCAACCACATCTGATCATCTGTAAAATGTAGTCTGGTGCCACTTTGACATTTTCTGAAACACTTATTGGTATCAGTGCTTTGTTGCATGGGTCTTTCTTCCATCCAAATGCTTCAGGAGATAGTTCAGGTGGAGTGTGAACCAATGTCCTCCACAATATTGCTTGAAAATGAGCCCTTTTTCACATTCTCAAGAAATGCCTCTGTTGGTGGAGGAGCAGCCAGGCTAGGTGAAGATAAATGACCTTTCCCATTCTTTTTTCCCCATACCACCAACCTTGTATGTGACATGCTGATACTGTCTGGAATGCCATAACATGCCGACACAAAGTTAGTGGCCTCACTGGAAAGTTGTTGGAATGGTGCCAGCACATTACCAATTGATGTCAAGTGATATCCAGCTTTTAGGGTCTTGATAACAGAGCCTTTACCAATACCAAAATAGGATGCCGCAGTGTCACACCCTGATATGGCATGGGCTGGTAAAAGGTTAATTACAATGTCATTTTGTGGATTTACATTTTTAATTTTATCTCTTTCCATGTTAATACGACCACCACTGAAATTATGTACTTTGTAGGCAAACAAATAATCAGCCAAAAAATATGTAATTATTACTTACAATTTTTATTTTGTGTTACAACAGCACAGGAAGAGTAAATAGCAATTTATGAAATGGTGAAATTCTGTGTTGAATTAGTAATCCTTTCTGGGTATGTCTAAGCTGACACCACCAATATTCGCCTAAATGTTACATATTTCTGCTTGACAAACAGCTAGTTATGTAATTGTCTGAATGTATTTGGTACAAGGACACTTTCTCCACTTTGATGTGGCAGGCCTACCACCCAGAATGCTCTATGGTCCACTTTGATGTGGCAGGCCTACCACCCAGAATGCTCTATGGTTAATCATAGTGCAGTTATGAAGCTGTCAAAAGCTTGTGGGCTATGGCTGCAGCGAAATCAACATGAAAGGGTTAATATCTGAAATTGGCACATCACCCACTCTTATCCTGATGGGTAAGTGTTGGACAACTACAAACAGCAAAACCAAACAACCCACTATGAGATATAAAGCCACGTTTGGCGAAATGTTGGCCTTTGTGTCTCCGACTTGGAAAATCAGGCTTTTTGGGTGAATGCCCCGCCCCCAAACATGCATGACCCCACCCCCACTGATGTCCATACCTCACCACCTGTTCTTATACACATCCCACCATGTAAACAAACACAAAATTAGTATGGTATAGGGTATTTGGCCAGCATAACATGAATTGGGAGCCAAAGACTGTTGTAATCTATGGCTGCAGCACATCAAGCATAAAAGGCTCAATATCTGAAAATGCTCAAGGGATATCACCGGGCATCGTCTGGAATCTTAATAGGTACACCTTAGGCAACCACAAACTGCAAAAAAAAAGACTGGGGAAAAAGAAACTGGGTTCGGCTGATATTTGGCTTTTGGCTGCCGGACTAGTAGTCTGCATCTGCATGCATGCTTACAGGTGAGGAGTGACTAAAAAAAATGTGGAGTTGAATATAAACACGTTTTAGTTGAAGGTTATCTGCAATTCATCAAGTGTGTGTCTGTGTGTGTGAGAGAGAGCAAATTGTGCAACAATGTTTTGCTGGAATGAAGAGCGGGAAAGAGCAAGATACTTTTTTGAGATTATACATGTAGGCTAAATGTGTTAGTTAGTAAAAACAGTCACAGTGCGGTGGCAGCAGTACAATGAAGTCCCACCCACCACATATTTCAGCCAGCCAGAGCCCACTTCTCTCCTATCGTCATCAGAGATTCTAAGAGTATACATGTGTATTTTTACACAATCTCTCTGCAATGTCCCTCCCATATTGTAGGGTGCAAAGTCTGACTGTGTGTGTGTGTGTGTGTGTGTGTGTGTGTGTGTGTGTGTGTGTGTGTGTGTGTGTGTGTGTGTGTGTGTGTGTGTGTGTGTGTGTGTGTGTGTGTGTGTGTGTGTGTGTCTATCTGTCTGTCTGTGTGCCTTATGACCGTGTATCTGTACATTCTGCCTCACTGTCATTTGTAACTAATTGATCCAGGTGATCTCGTTAGCCAGTAGAGTGGAAGACAGTTGTTGTACATTTTGCCCTATAACACCCTGTTACAGCTATCACGATCTTATACAAAGACAAACTGCAGTAACTACCAGTAGGGGTTAGATGATTAAGTGACATGTTTTAGTTTGGTGGACACACATTATTCAGTGACAGATTAGGGTTAGGAATGGGTTTTGGTCTAGGCACAGCTCGACAAATATACAACAAACATGACCATATGAGCAGAAGTATTTGCATACCATAGCCAAGAATAGCGTTGTGTGACCACACTTGTAGTGGCATGTGCCAGATGCCCACTAAATCATCTAACCCAGGGGTTCCCAACCTTTTTCAACTTGGGGCCCACTCGAAATTGTCAAAAATCTTTGGGGCCCACCTCTGACCCAATTAAGAATAAAACTCAAATAAATCAACAGCAACACACACCAAAATATGATGATCATTTTTGGAAAATTATTTCAAGGCCCACTTGGAATACCTTCATGGCCCACCAGTGGGCCCCGGCCCATAGGTTGGAAACCACTGATCTAACCCCCTCTCATAACTACACTGCCCTACAAAGGCAAAGTGCAGTAACTAGGCTACACTGCCCTCCAAAGGTAAAGTGTAGTAACTAAAGGTGTAAAAGCTGGGCAAAAACAAACTCTTTTTTTGCCTTCATGTTAGGATGATTCTTCTGACTCTCCATCAGAATATACCAGTCCATCATTTAGGCTGTGCAAGAAAGTCATATTGCTGTGTGACAGCCATTTTAAAAGTTATTGAGTATGGGGTCCTCGTGTTGAAGCTGAGCTAGAAACCCTATGCTTACTTAGAGGAAAATGCTCTGTTGATTTTCATGTGCACTTACTTGCATGATTTTCCGGCACCTTGATCAGTGTTGCTGTCAATCTGAGTTCCACACTATCTCAGCCGCGTGTGAATATCCAGGAACAAACAGGAATCCAACTGACCTCTTTAGTGTCCTGCTGCAAAATGAGAACTTTTTTTACTCAGGTGAGGTTTTAGAATCATCTCCTTGGACACGGCATACAGGTCTATTATGACATCATTCTATGTCACAGACAAGTGACCACATTGGAATCCAGTAGCAGCCTAACATGCATGCCTGTAAGAGAGAACTTATCAATTTTTAAATGCAGCCAGACACAAATGAATGAACAGTTGGCTATGGTTTTGATCATGGTATCTATCCATAATCAATATAATAGCTAACTCCAAGGGTTATTTCAGGTGATACATGAGTGCATGCTCTGTTGGCTCTGCATGGCCTATTGGAGGTTATTATGGCAGAAGAGTATTGACTTAAATTCCCTATTTATTTTTGCTTTTCAATTTAGCAGGTGGCTAGAAACAGTTGTGGCATTATCAGACAGACAGACAGACAGACAGATAGTCAGAGAGACATGCGTCCACACACACACACACACACACACACACACACACACACACACACACACACACACACACACACACACACACACACACACACACACACACACACACACACACACACACACACACACACACACACACACACACACATGTCCCTTCTTGTCTGGGCCAGTCTAATCAAGTCCATTTTCATGAGCCCTCATAATGGCTCTGTATTAGCTATATTTAAACATGCAGTATGGTTAAGTGTCTCTGGCCTTTCACTAAAAGCCTCTAGCACACTCATTCTCCTATTAGTGTCTGACTGACTATCTGACTTCATTTTCCATTCAAATTGCATTGCCGATGCCATGTCAGTTTCATCAGAAAATTCCAGACAGATGCAAAAAATGGTCTGGTGAGGTGAGAAATTTGGACAGAATGTCATTAAAAGCAATTTCTCAACCTCTCCTCTTATTTAGTACTATGGGGAAAAGTACAATGAGAAAAGGTCTGTGGTATTGGAAGAGCTGTCCAGGGTAATTTCTCAGAATAGGAAAGTATCTACGACATCCTCTCAGTGTAGAGGGGTGTTTCCTAATGAATAATTTCTTTGTTTGCGCAATGTATTATCTGGGAACATAATTACTTCACCTCTTACACTTCACCTAAAATAGAAGAGCTGTTGCCTTTCCAGACAAATGACAATTGCGACATATTTGTTTACGACACACACAAAAAAGAAAAATGAAGGCAACAAGCTTTTTCATACACCAGGATTTTATCATCACTGCACCCGTAAAGGTTTTGTTTACCTAACTAAAACTAACATCCAGGCGCTATTCATTGATGGGGCCTGTGTGGAGAGGGTTGAGAGTGTATTGTGGATTTGGAGGTTGAGAGTTCAAGTCCTGGGTGGCAGACTGCACAGGAGGGCCTCGATTTCACAAGCACCGACCAGTGTTCATGGACATGCAGAAGTATGTTCAGCTATGTAAAGTAGGCCCACCTTTGCTCTCCCCTGGTTCCTGATCTCACTGAGATACCCACATTCAAGTGTTAATTAAAGCCAGTCCCTTTAAGCTGAGAAAGTGCCTAGACATTCTTACGGACTTTACGGACACTCATTCCTCAGCAGGATTGATGAGTGTCTGCCCATGCCATCCATCACAAGGCTGAGAATGAGGTTGGACATTGGTTTGTGTTGTGCTATGACAGATGGACTTTATCTCCACAACCAAGCCATGCCTGATGTCATGATCACATTCCTCTATTCAGGCTGTAAGATGAATCATTCTGGCATCTTGAAAAGGATCTCTCTCTCTCTCTCTCTCTCTCTCTCTCTCTCTCTCTCTCTCTCTCGCTCTCTCTCTGTTACATGTGCATCTGGCATCTGCCTGTGTGTTAATGTGTGTATTGTATGTGTGGGTGAATATGTGTGCATTTGTTCGTCTGTGTGTGTGTGTGTGTGTGTGTGTGTGTGTGTGTGTGTGTGTGTGTGTGTGTGTGTGTGTGTGTGTGTGTGTGTGTGTGTGTGTGTGTGTGTGTGTGTGTGTGTGTGTGTGTGTGTGTGTGTGTGTGTGTGTCTGTGTCTGTGCGTTTCTGTCTGTGTCTGTGTGTTTCTGTTTACATTTGTATGCACATCTGGTCACAGTGACAGGCTCTGGCTGTAGTAATATCAGTTACATTCACACTTACTCATTTTTCATCTCCGTCCAAACTGACAGTGCAAAAATATACGTGTGTGTGTGTGTGTGTGTGTGTGTGTGTGTGTGTGTGTGTGTGTGTGTGTGTGTGTGTGTGTGTGTGTGTGTGTGTGTGTGTGTGTGTGTGTGTGTGTGTGTGTGTGTGTGTGTGTACGAGTCTCTCTCTCTCTCTCTCTCTCTCTCTCTCTCTCTCTCTCTCTCTCTCTCTCTCTCTCTCTCTCTCTCTCTCTCTGTGTGTGTGGATATACTAGCCTGATAAACCAGACTAAATGTGGATGTCTAATTTAGTCTGGCCTCGATGCATAATACATCCAAAGATTGTTGATGAGAACAACCTTCCCTCAAAACCCTGCCCGCTTTGATTCAAAACACATCTTTGTGTTGTAATTGGTTTGCCAGATTCATGGCATTCTGGCTTCATTGCATCATTATGCGAGGCCAGACCCACCCGTAGACAAAACATTTTGCCGTCCAGCGGGTGGTGCTGGTTCACCAAGCTATGGATATACTACACTCGAAGAAATTTCCCCTGCAAAATAACGGCAGTTACTGGCAATTATATTATTTACCTGTAATTCTACTGTTTCACACCAAACATCAAATACAGCTCAGTGCTGTTTAATGTATCACAGTATATAACAATGTTTCAGCAGCAATTGAACTGTTAAAACAATACTCTACAGAATTTTCACAGTATTAGTATTGTTAAAGTAAAAGTGCTCTACAATATTTATATTGTAAATATATAATATATAGTAGGCCTATATGTAAAATAACTGTACACTTCAGTTAAAAAGTTGAAGATGTACTGTGAGATGACAGGCAATTACTGGGTCATAGATGCATTAATGAATATGGCCATGGCAACTTCCCGCCCACCCATCATTCTCCATAACTCTGGTACCCTGGCCATTTTACCTCCCACCCTCCCATCATTCACCATGACTGAAGTGCCTTGAGCATGATACTATGGCGCTACTATGCTTTACTGAGATGCTGGTTTGCAGTGGTCCTTTGAATGTGTGTTGCATGAATACAATTTCAGTGTACGCAGTGTTATGTTACAATGACAATGGGAGTGTGTGAGGTGGGCTTTTTGATGTAGCCTATCAGCTCTTGGTGAGCCAGTGATGAAAATAGCATTGGCCAGTCAGTAAAAAACGTAATTTGCACCAAGTAGCACAGCAAACAAGCAGCACTACAAGCTAGTTCTCAAAGCAATGCCTAATTTGCAGCAAGCACATTATATGCAACAATGCCACAAATGATGCCACACACAGCAAGTGCCACAAAGCAAGCTTTCACAAAGAGGAAAGTATGCAAGCAAGCTTGTAGGCAAGCAAGTGCTATGCTCTGCCATGCAGGCCAGCCAGCAAGCAGGCAAACTGAAGTGTTGATAGTTCAGATTTATATCGTCTGCTTGCTACCAAAACCGCCTAAGTCCGAATTGTGTTTTCGGGAAACAAGAAAAAACTAAGTTGTCTAGGGGGCGCCAGACACACAACATCAACAGTGTCATTATTAGGAAATCTCAGCCCCTGAGCAAAGAACAATTTGGAGACCCCCAGCCCCCCCTAAACATCAACAGTGCTCGTATTAAGAAATCTCAGGCCCTTGGCAAAGAAAATATTTAACACCCCGCTCCCCCCCCCCCCCCCATGAAAAAAGAAAACAAAGTACAACACTGCCCCATCACTGCTGCACCCCTTGTCTTTTGTGTCATTGGATAATTACAACACTCATAAGAGTAAACAAACACAGTGTTTGTCTAAGATGTTGTTGACAATTATTTCATTAATTTTATTGACAAGTCAAACATTAAACAACTTCTAAGTAAACCAAAACACTTCAAAATAAATTAGGTGTAACACAGCAAAAATGCTGCATTGCATGACTTTGCGTCAGACTACTGTTTTTATTATTACTCTTACTAAAAAGTTTAAATCCTGAAATAAAGTGATGAAATGTTGAATGAAACATTCTTGTAGACAATCGAAACAAGACCCATCCTAATAATTCTTACAATGGCGACTTATTGTTAATGTTTTCTTTTACAATTCATACAATTACTTGTTCATAAGTGCGCTATCTGAAATTAGAATTCAGTAGCCTATGTATGCATACATCTTCGTTCTCGCTGGAGAACGGGCTTCTCGTGATCGTCCGCATGGCGAAGCGATCATGAAAGTGCTTTACGGGGTCGCTGGACCACTGCACTCGAGAAGTCATGAAAGTGCTTTACGGGGTCGCTGGACCACTGCACTCGAGAAGTCATGAAAAGTGCTTTACGGGGTCGCTGGACCACTGCACTTCAAGGAACATGAGTTAAAAGCAAATAGCAAAAATAGCGTGTTGGGCAAGGTCGCTGGCCATGGTGCTGAAATTACTGCCGAGCCCGAATCCTGGTATGGTTAAAATCCGATGCATGGGCTCGGGAGTATGGGGCTCCAACTGAGAGCTCGGACAATACCCGCGCCCGCGAATATGTGCGAGGTCTGAGCGGACACCCCCTGGCCGGTTATTGGGAGAGCGAACGGAAGCATAGTTAATTTGCGCTGTTTAGAGGCACACTAATTGAAAGCAAAGAAATGGTTGACCTCAAGTCAAAGCGTGTGCGTGTGCCTTTGTGTGTGTGTGTGTATGTGTGTGTGTGTGTGTGTGTGTGTGTGTGTGTGTGTGTGTGTGTGTGTGTGTGTGTGTGACTAGCAGGATAGGTGTACTAGTGATGAGGGATATTTCCGTAGTACTTGTGGGTCACTCTTGGTAGAATAGTATCACAACTCTCATAACAGTAAAAATAGTAGGCATCAAAACGGAGGTAACACTGCACAAGACTTATGCAGTTTGACTGTTTAACTTACGCAGTCTTGTTACAAACAAGTTGATTTCCAGGCAAGCGATTTGCACGCAAACTGTCAAAGAAGAAGAAGCAATTGACCTCAATTCAAAGCTGATAGCATAATTTCCTGTGTACGATGTGTGTGTGTGTGTGCGCTAGAACGTGTACATGTGCGCCTGTCTATCTGTGTGCGTGCGTGTGACTACTATTTGGTAGGATATGTGTACTAGTGGTGAGGAAGGTCGTCATAGTACTTGCGAGCCACACTTGGTAGAACAGTTTTCATTGACTGTAAGTCATTGTATTTCCTCAGGGTGATGGGCAACTGAGCAGGAAAGAGTGGATCCCAGTTGAATAGGTCTTTGTCAGGTATGCTGACACGGTGTGGAAGATCTTCCCAGTCAGATTCAAACTCCAGTTTGTACCTGATCCGACCATCAGCTAAGTACTGTAGAGCCCGGAGGTCATGGACCGTGGGATCACCAGCTTTTTTGCCTGGTCGGATATTGGTGATGTAGGCGCCAGATAATTTCCTGAATTCATTGTGATATAATTGAGTTACAATGGCCCTCATTTATCAAACTTGCGTAGAAACCATCGCAGAAATGAGCGCAGATCTCGTCGTACGACGAAGCTCACGTGAGATTTACTAAACATGTGTACCTCTCCAATCCCATCGTAAGAGCGAGCGGCTGTTGATAAATCCAGCGTCTGAAAACCATCGTAATTAGAATAATCACACCTTCTCTAAAACGGCGGGAAGGAGACCACACCCCTAAGTTTGCGACATGGAGAAGCGCAAACCGGCCAAAACATCCAAGTTTCTGGTTGATTGACAGCTTGAAATTAGGCTTTACGCGAGGTAGACAACAAAATAACACGTGGAAATAATCAACAGCAGTAGTCAACAGTGTTTCGGTTCTCAATATGTAAGGGGTAGAGATTGATTTCCAAATAGCCTACCTACTTCTATATTATTATATTAAATAATATATATATATATATTAAAATATGATGATACATCTTTTTATAAACGAGGTCAAGAAAGGGTTCCTACGTGAAACTGGCAAACAAACAGTGCCCAAACCATTTGTTGGGGATAGGAGAGTTTTACATGTCCAGTGCGCTGTCCTTCTCGCGCTCACGTGCGCCCTGCTTCTCTCCTGCGCTCCAGTCCTTCGAGGGGACAGCCCTAGCTTTTGCCATCTAAATGGACGACTATAACGTGTTATCGGACACACACGTGTCAGGTGTGTATTCGGATAGTCGTGCGTAATGGCGAAACTCAACCGGGAGATTATTACTATAGGCTATTGATTGATGTGCGCCTGAACTCCCAGGTGTTAAAAAGAAAGGACGTCGGTCCATTGATTCCATGACTGAAGGCACATTCCAATACTCGGCTGTATATTGCACAATTATTCACACATCACGTCAAATCATAAATTAGAAGTCTCTTGCAGTTGTTGACCTATGCCAAATTAACGCAGCGCTCCCAGGAAGGGTGCACCAATTCAAACAAGTAGAAGTTGGCTTATAGGCAAAATATACAATGTAAAAACATTTTGTAATTAGGCCTATGTAGGTCACATATTTATGATAATGAGTTGTTGCGCGACAACTGCTGCTCAAGTTGGTGATCATAGTCATCTCAAGTCCAATTTGAAAACGGCGTACACCGTCTGAGAGCAGTCGTAGGATTTCATCTTTCCTGCGCTTACGATGAGATTTGATAAATGCCAAGTGGTCGTAGAAAAAGAACGTACGCACGACGTACGTACGATTCTCGTCGTACGCTGCTTTGATAAATGAGGGCCAATGTATGGAGATGGATTAATGCGTGCAGCCTTGAAGA
Source organism: Engraulis encrasicolus (assembly GCF_034702125.1). Lineage (NCBI taxonomy): Eukaryota > Metazoa > Chordata > Actinopteri > Clupeiformes > Engraulidae > Engraulis > Engraulis encrasicolus. The sequence goes on along the minus strand of NC_085865.1, from coordinate 16,043,905 downwards.
GGACAATATAATCCTCAGGAGTGTAATTATCTTTCACTATGCGGCGTTCTATTACGCTA
>NC_085865.1:16036307-16043746 GCF_034702125.1 Engraulis encrasicolus | reverse complement strand
AAAAAGGTTTTATAGATTTTCTTGAAGGATAATAGTCCGTTGGGTGAAGTGACCCCAGATAGCCACTATGTTTGGAACGGATCCGTTTTAAGCTGCCTGTCTCCATTTCTAGCTCAGATTACAGATATTATCAGTTTAATATTATCAGATATTACAGAGTCCTTCAGTCCATAGACATCCAGGATCTCCCCAAGACATTGGCCCATGTTTTCAGCAGTGTGGCTGACCTTCAGCTCTTTTGTTTGGAGCATGCTCCCAGTCTTCGCTTATCCAGTGGGCCGTGGCTGTGACATATGATGGCGTGGATAACAATGTCCACCCGTCCGTGGTGAGAGCCACGTCCTTCCCCTGCAGTGACAGCTTCAATTGGTCTACTGACTGCTTGTAGAGGTCTGCGATCCTCTGAGTCACAGTCCCATGGCTATACCACGGTATCTGGGCTCCATCTCTGCGCAGAAGTCTTTGAAACCCTGGTCTTCCACCACACTTATTGGCCTCATTCCTTTACACACAGTAAACGAGACACAATTTGACGAGCTTGTCGGTAATAGCCTCCTGCCTCTGTGCTGCCAAAGAGCTGGTGGCATTGGGCTTCAGAAATGAGTCGAGCTGTGGTTGCTTCGCCAATGGTCCGCTGCGATCAAGGTCAGCCGGGTGCGCGGCGGACAGATGTGCCCACATGTTGCTTGTTGTCTAGTGATAAGCCAGTTCAATTTTGCACAACTTGCAAATAACCTTCTCCCTCGGCTCTATAATTTTCCCCCGCTGAGCCCAAAACCCAAACTTCTTCCACACAGCACTTGTAAGGTTGCGGGGGGTTATAATTTCCCTCCCCGAGTCTGATGCATCTTGCTCTGTATTTTTGGCCATTTTTTTCATCTGTCAACTTTTTATCACGTAACCTTTGCAGTAATTTCTGTATGATCATGACGTAGTTGATTTTGTCTATTGCGCTGATGTGATTTGTTTAAATTTCACGTGGTGTGTGCGTACAGTGCGTACAGTATTTTATTATTTTTTCCGTACTTACAGTATCAGATACTGTACACAGTACATCATTAAGTAGCAATATTCTGTGTTTGCGCTGCAGTGGTTTGTTGAATATTCCTGCGCACATGCACGTACAGTAGGTACAGTAGCCTATCAGATTACGCTGTGTTAACTCTTATCATTCGAAAATACATACCAAATGCTAATCCTAAACAAAATAATGCTGTAGCAATTTAAGTTGTGCCCTGACCAAAACATTCATTAAAGACATATTTTTGAGAAATACCTTTCCCAGTTGGTTGCTAGGCTATCAAATTCATATAATGAATGAAAGAAAACTAGCTGTGCCTAGAACAAAAAAAATCCCTAACCCGAACCTGTCAGTAAGAAATGTTTTTTTTTTTTTTAGAAAAAATATTTGAAAATCCTGAGAAAACACAAGACTGTGGAAACATAGAGCTGTGGGAGTATAGAGAGAGCACTTCTGTGTTGGCAAAATCCGTGCTCCTGGATACAGATTTTGTGTCCTTAAAGGGACACTGTGTGAGATTTTTAGTTGTTATTTCCAGAATTCATGCCGCAGATTCACTAATGTTACCTTTTTCATGAATACCCACCACCACCACCAAATTCTAAGTATTCACTATGACTGGAAAAATTTCATTTTTCATACATGAAAAGGGGGATCTTCTCCATGGTCCGCCATTTTGAATTTCCAAAAATAGCCATTTTTAGCTACAAAAATGACTCTACTTGGACCATACTAGAAAATATTTGTGTATTACTCAGTAAACTTTCATGTAAAGATCGGATTTGGCAATAGGCAGCCCAGTTTCAATGAGCAGCATAGTTGCAGTACCTTTTTTGACCATTTCCTGCACAGTGTACCTTTAACATTCGTGTCCAGGAGCACGGAATTTTTGGAGATCATGTTGGATTTGCACTGTAGATTGCCAAATCCTTATTTCCAGTCATTTTGGCTAGAGTAACTAAAAGTAATGCAAAAGTAATGTAATGCCTTTCTTTAAAAAAAAGTAATGTTGTAATGTAAGGCAATTCTTTCAAATTGTAGTAACATCTAATAAGTAGTGCATTACAGTTTTTGAATAACTTTCCCAACAGTCACAAGATAAAGGAGGTGTAATGAACTCCAGTGTCAGTCTAAACTCAATTTTGATCAAATGCTGTATAGTTACTGCACTTTGCCTTTGCAGAGCAGACTAGCTTGTTCATCTGTGCTCCAGATTATCTAATCAAACCTTACTGACAAAAAAGTAGCCTACATTAATATTTAATATTGATATTTAGTATTCGGTATTAGCCTATTACATCATGATGAAGGAATACTGGTCTGTTAGAACTCAACGCTTGGAACTAAGGTGTTAATTATTGCTTTTCAAAAGAAAGATCGTCACCACCATGCCCAACATGTTCATTATTACCAGTGCACTATAATAAGATACTACCAAATATTATTTAATTCTAACATTTAGATAGTCTCTAATGATAATACTGATAATACTGATAATACTACTCATCTATTTATAAATTTTACGTGTACGAGTATATCCATGTACCCACTTTGTATTCTCCACATCTATTCTAAAAGAAAAATACATTGTCAACAGCATGTTCCCGCATTCTCATCATGAAACTCATCATGAAACTTCATATCAATGTATTAAAAAATAAAAGACTATCTGTCATGCAGCTGATGCTCAATGGCATTTAGGTCAGTGCCGCAGCCAGAGCTTTATAAAGTGAACAGGCAGGCAGGGAGGGAGAAGTAATAAATCAATCTTGGGGTCCTCTTGAAATGAGCGCTGCCCTATAAGATGTTCTTCTCTGGCTGTAATTTCAATTTAATTGCTCCCAGTCCATGGTAATGAACCCAGGTCAGTGCTGCATCCTCTGCTACACTGAGAGACAGAAAGAAACAAGGACGTTTTGGAGAGCGTGTGCACACATCGAAATTAGGTCCAAGACAATACTGTCAGTGGGAAGAGATTGGTTTGCACAATGCACTTTTACTCCAAAAATTAGACATTTCTCTACAAATTGTGTTTTGGATGAGACATAAGACAGATATTTTTTACTTCAAACCTGTTATATTTATTAAAACTAGAAGTAATTGTTTGGCGAAAATTTTGGAATCTTGACTACACTAGGCCTCCTAATCATCTTTCAGTGTGTCTGTTTGACATTAACAGTGAGTCTGCATGCAAGGCATCATCCAGAGCAGTGGTTCTTAACCTGGGGTGCGGGCACCCCCTAGGGGTGCGCCAGAGATTCCAGGGGGTGCAAATTTTTTTGCTTGTGTTGAGGTTGTGACCAAAATTCTGCTTGCAAACATTATAACATTGCCAAATTAAAACCAAATGAAAATATGTTTTGGTCACCATGTAAAGTCATTAATGTCTCAAGGAAAAATCATTGTAATTAATCACTTAAAACATTGTTTAGTGCGTATACTCGTGAAGAAATTTGGGTTGGGGGTGCGCGGCTTGTCCTAGACACAGTTAAGGGGGTGCTTTAAGAAAAAAGGTTAAGAACCACTGATCTAGAGAATGGTTAGATAGCTTGATTTCCTACTGTGCACTATCATCCAGTTTACTCCACTTTACCCTGGAGAGAAACTGCGATCCATACAGATTGTTTCTTCTTTAGTGAGGTTAAAGAGCAATTTGTCCGATACAACAAAGGCTAATTGTCTCCCAGGCTAATTTCTCAGCCGTATTGTTTCCACTAAGGTGTAGTCATTGAAGAGAATACCACCAAATAATGAGACTTTGTAAAAGCCAAATTAGTTGGTGGTTACATAAATTCAGTAACTCTCAGAAGCGAGATGTGTCTCTTGTTGTTTTAGTGGTCGCACTTGTCTCATCACTTAGGGTATTCAATAAGTGAATAATTGTTTTGTTTTTTATTTCGAATTGTGTTCTTGCATAAGAATGTGCTGTGTGAATCACTTGAAGGAAAGTGTAAAAACAAAAGTGATATCTCTTTCTCTCAGCAAGACTACTTGGGCTCTTGTTTCTGGTCATCTTTTTCATCTTACAGTCCATTGGTTCTCTATTATGGACTCTGAACACACAATTGCAGCACATTTCTCCTCTTTCTTTCCTTCTGATAAAGCCACTCATGAGTGTTCTTGAACTCTTGGCCTCTTGTCTCTGGTGACGCATGTCAAGCATCTGTCGTGTCTGCATGCATGGTGTATTTTATAGTTCTCTATCTCGCCATTACACACACAAATACTCAGTTGTCAACAGGTGCACATATCAGTCACCTGCGGGTCACAACATAACTTTTCAAGTGTGTGCATGTGTGCGTGTGTGTTTGTGTGTGTTTGTGTGTGTGTGCGTGTGTGTGTGTGTGTGTGGGTGTGTGTGTTGGCTGACTTGGCACTCACATTTCTGATTCACTGGCGTACGTAATGTCCCTGACCTGTAGGTCCCTCCGCTGCTTCGACTTTTTTGCTGCATCCTTTATACTCTAGAGGCTGTTCAGTCCAATGTGTGACTTATGAAACACACAAACACACACACACACATTCACTCACTCACACACACACATACATACACACACACACACTTCCTGCTTGTGACCCTGTCCTTGAATAATAAATATGAGGCATCTGTTCCACCCAGCAGCTAATTCCAGCCATTTCCAGAAACAAAACACACACACACACACACACACACACACACACACACACACACACACACACACACACACACACACACACACACACACACACACACACACACACACACACTCCTCCAGACTACATGTGTTAAAAGGATATAAATATGTAGCTGCTGATTCCTTGATATGCTGAATGTTTATTCATCCTTTTAGTCAGTTAACAAAGCTGAGCACGTCCTTCCAGGCTGCTTCTTCTCCATAGTGGAGTCAGAGGGGTGAAGTGAGAGCCCTCCACATCAACATGAGTGATCTGAGCAGTGATGGATGTCCAAGGCAGCATCTGTATGGATGGGAGCCATATTGAAGGGAGGATAACATGAATGACATTCAATTCTACCATGAAGACTCGAGAGGCAAATGAACGTTATTAACATTTATTGAACAATTAGACATGTTAAAACAATGCATGAATCTGATTGGCATAAGTTCCCTTCTTCTCGTTGAACTGCGGGGTAGGACTGCATATCCTCCAGCAGAGATGGAGGCGGGCGTAGCCTATCAGACGGGAACCACTGGTGACGGTGGATGGAGGGGTGGAGGTGGTGTCAAAGTTGGCTTGACTAGAAAATATTTGTTTATTACTTAGTTAACTTTCATGTAAAGATCAAATTTGGCAATAGGCAGCCCAGTTTCAATGAGCAGTATAGTTGCAGTACCTTCTTTGACCATTTCCTGCACAGTGTCCCTTTAACTTAACTCTCTCTCTCTATCTCTCTCTATGTCTCTCTCTCTCTCTCTCTCTCTCTCTCTCTCTCTCTCTCTCTCTCTCTCTGTCTCTCTGTCTCTGTCTCTCTCTCTCTCTCACACACACACACACACACACACACACACACACACACACACACCAAGCTCATTGGTGGCACTTTGAAGTAGCTTGATTAGCACACCTGATTTAGCTAATCAAGAGTGTTGTAATTACACCACAGGTAATAAGGGGAGAGGAGAAGAGGAATGCAGAAGTGGAGGATGACACAGGGTCTGGTGGAAGAGTTGAGAGGACAGTGAGGTTGTGAGAGCAAAACAGGACTTACCGTTTTTCTCAATTGCTTACACACAATTTTCTGAATCAGTTCTCGAATTCTCCGAACTCTACACACAAATCTCCAAACCTCACACACAACGGGCAGAACTCTTCACTTCCTCTGAAAAATGCACGTCTTGTCCCAAAACAATGTACTCTCTTCTAAAAACCTCATTTTGTTCTCAAATGACACACACAAGCAGTCATTTCAATACACTCTTATGTGAACCATTGAACACTAATATGCACAAGGTAAAACTCTATACTCAACTTGACACACAGTAGAAACTTATTTTCTTCACTGTTCTACTCACTAAAGAGGGTATTTTTCTGTAGTAAAATACTGAAATATTGTTTTTAGACTCAGAGTACACAAATGTGTGGCAAAAAATATATTTTACATATTTTTCTGACATTTTTTAAAAATATACTAATTTATTGTAAAATATTGGGTAACCACATGAAAGTGATCTCTTGTATAACATCTTTTGGAGTTCAAAAACTAAACAAATGTGTTTTCTCACTGCATCCACTCATGTTTTCATCAATATCACATGCAATGTGTGTCCTTATGGGGTGATGATTTCAGATTGTAAACCGGTATGAAGAGAGTTTGCCCATCTGATGAGGAAGTGAACATAGGGTGGCAGTTGATTTTAGTATTTTGAATGGCAGTGTGTTCAATGCGACAACCAGGGTTTTTCTTCATGAAAATTGTGTGTAATCCAGAAAATTGTGTGTAGAGGTTTGAAAAGAGTGTGTTTTAAAACTGAAATGTGAGTGTAAATAAGGAATTGTGTTTAGTGTTCAGTGACATTGGTTAGGGGAGTTGGAAAATGGGTGAGATGTTCCGAGAATTGTGTGTGAAGTACCAGAACTTGTGTGGAGGCAATCGAGAAAAACTGTAAAGGGACACTATGCAGGAAATGGTCAAAAAAGGTACTGCAACTACGCTGCTCATTGAAACTGGGCTGCCTATTGCCAAATTTGACTTGGACCATACTAGAAAATATTTGTTTATTACTTAGTAGAGTCATTTTTGCAGCTAAAAATGGCTATTTTTGGAAATTCAAAATGGCGGACCATGGAGAAGATCCCCCTTTTCATGTATGAGAAGTGCAATTTTTCCAGTCATAATGAATACTTAGAATTTGATGGTGGTGGTAAGTATTCATGAAAAAGGTAACATTAGTGAATGGGCAGCATGAATTCTGGAAATAAACCACTAAAAATCTCACACAGTGTCCCTTTAAAAACTTTATGCAGTTAATAGTCACACGTAGATGTGCCTATTACTGTAAACCACATTCAACTGAATATATGAGTGTATGGATGTATACAAGTATAGCTTGCTGTGTGTGCTCTGATCATGATCTAGATGTGATACATATTCAAGTTCTTTTGTTTCAGACATCTAAAAGTTAGTTATTTTTTACCTGACATGTGTCGACGGTGACGGAAGTTCACCGTCGAAACATGTCGATGGTGTGTGGAGTGTACCGAAGCGTCATGGTTTCATTAATTGGGTCTGAACACTGATAATAAATGTGACAAAGACTTCCAGTTATGTATGACAGTTGATGAGGTGCATTCTTATTGGAATTCATTCAGACTGTCAACCTGCTTGTCACACTTCGTAAGACAAGTGTAAAAGTGGAACTTGTTATTCTTTTTTGAAAATGAAGAGTATTCAAACATTATTTCATTTGCATATTGAAGA